>NC_056751.1:257637329-257765491 GCF_019279795.1 Protopterus annectens | reverse complement strand
TGTAAAGAAATGTAGGGGCAGGATCTTATCTTTGCCGGTTGGCCCTCCTGGTGTGGGATTTTACTGTCCAGTATCAAGTTACTTTTCAGGCACTTTACATTTCCTCAGGTCAAAACATTGTGGCAGACACTCTGAGCAGATCCTTAACTCAATCCTACGAATGGATGTTTTACAGGGATGTGTTTCTGGACATTCTCCACCAGTGGGATACTCTTCAAATAGACATATTTGTTTCCCCCCTGAACAGATGACTTCCTCTCTTGTGACAGTCCCAGGGTCTCTGATGTCGAATGTTGATGCTCTCTCTCTTTCTTGGAAGGGGATGCTTTTTTATGCTTTCCCTTTCGTTATGCTTTCCCTCCCCTTCCCCTCGTTCCAAAAGTCCTGTTCAAAATTCAGCAGGATGAAATCTGGTTGGTGACTCCCTTTTGACAGAGACAGCATTAGTTCCCTATTCTGTGTTTAGCCAGGGGAAGTCATCACAAGTTACCTCACAGGATGGACCTCCTCGCACAAGACAAGGGATCTCTCATCAATCCCCACCTATCCACTCATATGACACTGAGAGTGATAGGATTTTGATTCCGCATAGACACCTTTTTTCTGAGGGCATGCTTAGCATCCTGCAGGAGGCCAGGAAACTCAATACTAGGAAATCCTTCTTATCCAAATGTAAGAGGTTTTCTGTTTGGTGTCTTTCTTGTAACATGGATCCACTTTCTGTGGATGATTCTTTGGCTCTGTCTTATCTTTGTGAATTGCTCAATGCTGGGTTAGCTTATTCTTCTGTTAAGGCCCACTTGGCTATCTCTGCTTGTCTGCATATATCATTTCCTCTAACTTCTAGATCGGAGTCTATACAATTCCTAAAAGGCATCCTTCATATTAGGCTTCCCTTGGAAGCCTGTTCCCTCCTCCCAGGGATCTTGTGTTTCTTTTGGAAAAATTAACTTTGGCTCCTTTTGAGCTTGCATCTTCAGCTTTCTTGCAACATTGCTCTTGGAAGACTGTTCATTTGTTAGCCAGTACTTCTGCCAGAGGGGTGTCTGAGCTTCAAGCCCTTATGGGTTGTTGTCCTTTTTTGGTGTTTCATAAGGACATAGTGTCCTTGCATACTAATTCTTCTTTTAGGTCCAAGGTGGTGAATGAGTTGTCCCTTAATTAGTTTATTTGCCCACTTTTTTCCCTTCTCCGCAATCTGCCAGTGAGAAGGTGCTGCACGTGTTGGATGTGCATAGACAGCTCAGATTTTGTGTAAAACTAAGACTATTAGAAAATCTGATCCGCTCTTGTTTCCTTTCATCCAAGGTCCTAGGAATTAGCGGTCTCCAACCAGGCTATTTCTTCTTGGATCTTAAAAGCTATTTTTATTATGTTCATGGTAAGAGCCTTCCTTATTCTGTTAAGGGTCATTCTTCTAGGGCTTTGGCTTCTTCTGGTGCTTTTTTTCAAGGGTTTTGATACTAACTCTGTTCTTGAGACAGCTACCTGGACTTCTGTGCATAATTTAAAAGTTGGATGGAATCTCCAGAGCTACAGCTGGTTTTGCTAGAGCCATCCTTGATCTTTTCCTAAAGGGATCTTCTGGTCTTTCCTCCTCCCAAGTTTCTTACTGAGCTTTGGCACTCTCCCTAATGTAATAAATACTGAAACAGTGAAATGGAAGGACATAATACAGTTGTGTAAAATCTTACCATAATGGTAGATTTTCTTCTCTTCACTGTTGCAGTATTCAGTCCCTCCATCTTCATCAGGTCCATTTGCCTTCTGGATGTACTGGTTACCTTTTTTCTTTTCCTTGGACTGGCGTTCCTACTGGGGCTCTCAGTTCTGAGGATGGTACATCTAGATGTCACCTTTATGCCCTACGCTATGCAATGAGCATACGTGTGACATACAGCGTACCTTAAAGCAACCTAAAGGTTTTGCTATACTGGATGGACATCAGGCTGTCCTCAGCAGGGGATCCATATTGTAATAAAATACTGCATCAGTAAAGAGAAGGACATGTTATGGTAAGATTTTACACAACTGTACTAACTGTGGGGATTGTTGAAAACACTATGTTAAACAGTACAGGGCACAACACAGAGCTCTGTGGTACTTCTGAAGTAATTTCAAAGTATTTAGATTTATTTCTTTGGATAACCACAACCTGAAATCATCCTAATTTCCAAGATATTATCCATTTAATTGTGTATGGAGTTGAATTTATATTATACATACTTTATATTTTACAGCGATAAAGACATCAGTGGCCTTGATAAGATCTAAAAAAGATCATACCACTTGACAGACCACAGTCATTTGGTATTCATTGGGTCATAAAATTGTACTACATTTGTTTGAACAGAACACTGTCTGATAAAGCCATGTTGGTAGATTTCTAGATGTTGCATGGGGCTGTTTGTCAGATACTGCTAGAAACATTTACAAAGAATGGATGTTAAGGTGATAGGCCTGTAGTTCTTTACATTTTCTATCCCACCTTTTTATAATATGGTATTATATGTGATTGCTTCCATGAATTAGGTACTGTACCATGATGCAGCAATTTAGTAAATGTTTTCAAAACAGGAACAAGTAAGGTTTTACATAAACTATTTCAATAGCAATTATGATGTTAGGACCTATAGATGCAATCATCTTAATTATATTCAGTGCTTTCCTCCCTGTCAGTTAAAATTGAAGAACAAGCATACTGTAAAAGAATATGAAATTTTACTTGATTTTTTTAATCCTGAATAGGAGCAATTGATGCAAAATAATTAAATGCATTTGCAATTATTACTTTCTTATCCACTTAGTTGTTGTGATTAACCTGCCCTGTTGTCATTTGCAGTCCTTCATTTTTACCTTAATCATACATACTCATGCAGCAAAAAAGACAACTGTCATATTGCCCTAAGACAATATCATGCCCCCCCCCAAAAAAAAAAAAACACTTCCCTTTAGACATTCCTTTTTCTTAATCTGACATAAGCTATAACATGACAGCAAGAAATTTTGCTGAGCACATCACTGTAACATGGTTTCAGACCAATGATAATTCACCCTCCCTACCAGGATTTAATGAATGTGTGTGGTGGGGGTGCTGATATTAATGGGAGGGACCTATTCATCCCTATTCCTATATACTGCACTCTGAAGCTCTAGAAGACCTGTGTGAAAGGTAAGTGTAAACTCCTGGAGAATCACAATAATAAAACCACAAAAGTTTGTTATAGGTTCATAGGTGTTTACTAGGCCAACAACCACAAGGACCTTTTTAAGCCTAGCCATGCATCCCAAATCTCTGACGAGTTCTGATACCCTTGATAAGTGCAAGCAGGGGTTTGGGAGATTAAATATTTGCAAGCAGGGGCCTGGGAGATGAACCGTTTACAGGTTGCCTGTGTCCATTAGAGACATAGGTACCAAACCAGGGATGAATTTCCTGTTCTGCATCCAATTGTCCAAGTTGTACTTGAATTAGGGGTAAACTCTGCTTCACATGGATGGGGAGCCTGTTCTATAAACAGGGTAGTCTCTGGGATACATACTGTTCTCTCCAGCAGGTCCTATTTATATCACAGGCAAGGTTTAAATCTTTATTTAATTATTTCCAGTTTGATGACTGGGGAGGTCCACTGGGCTCAGGGAGCTCATTTTCAGTGGAGGCCTGGGGAGAAAAGCTCTGCATTACATAGTTTAGTTACATATACAATCATAGTAAAGAAGACACAATTACAATTGCATTTCATGCTAGAGAGCAGGAATTGATTCTTTGGTTACATAATATCTAAATATTTAGGATGGCAGTGGTAACTTAATTGAGAGGGAGAATAAAGACTTAGAAGGACAGAGAGAAAAAAGGAGGGATGGGTTATTTATAAATACGTACAATTATGTTATTTGCAATATGTACATTTATGTTAGGTTAGCTTGTACTCAGTTGGTCAGGAGTTTAAGGGGTGGATTGATTATTAAGCTAGGTGGGGAGAGTGCAGTTGCATTTCCTGTTAGAGGAAAGGTAGGAATGTAGCTGAGTTTTAAAGTTTTCAAAGTTTCACACACACTTAGAGAGGAAAGAAGAGAATTCCATTTTATAGCTAAGGGAAAGGATAGCAGAAGCTGACCAGCAGGACATTTGGGTTTGCGGACAGTGATTAGGTTTTGGTGAGTAGACCTTAGAGTTCTCTGAGGAGTGTATGGTTGAAGGATGTTTGCTAGTTCTGGGGACTTAGAAGGTTGAAAAATTAGTCTGTGGGCTGTAGTAATTTGGAGATATTCTAGATGGTTGGAGAGTTCAAGCCAGTTTAACAAATGAAGGGCAGTACAATGATGGGAGGAGAATTTGTCTTTGGTTGCAAATTTAGAAATCTTATAACAGACTTCCAATTTGGAGGAGGGAGAGGCAGATACGTTTGTTAGTAGAGGAGTGCCATACATTCGTGAGGGGAGTAGATAGGTAGTGGCGAGAGTTTGCTGGTGGAAGGAGAGAGTAAGTGGATGTTTCTGTATAGCATACCAAGTTTTATATGGGTTTTCTTAATGTTTTGCCGAATGCGAGTGCCGAATTTTAGGTGTTCATCAATATAACCACAAGTAGTTTAGTAAAGGGAACAACCTTTATAGTACAGTTGTTTTGGCTAATAATTTGGAACGAGTTTTTATCAAGAGGGAAAGCTTTTGAGGGGGAGAATAATAGTATTTTGGATTTGTTGGCATTTAGCAAGAGGTGGTTTTGGGGCATCCAATTTTCAGTGGTGGAGAAAGCAGTTTGGGTCACTGTTTGAAGGGTTCAGGCGCCTAGCTAGCGAGACATTTCCCTGTGGTACATTTGACTGGGGACACATGGCTGAAGTGACATTCAGCTGTAGTGAAATATGGCTGTTTGCAAATTCCCTGTGGGCAAAGAGAAGCACACCCTGCCATGCTCACAGCTTTAATATCCAAATGCATGGTGGCAAAAGAAGTAATGAGTGTTGTGCTCAGTGTACAGTACATACTTATGTAACTACAACATGTAGACGTGTGCTACAGCATGAAGGAAGTCCTGCAGGATACTGTAGTCACATTTATGCGCAAGTATGTGTTTTAGGTAATGTTCCCTAGACACTGTGAAGGGGGTAGTGGTCCACATACTCCAATTATAAAAGCACTGCCCATTGTGCACTGCATTTTTACTGCCACTGACATGCCTTCTGGCCAGCCTGCTGCTGATGCCTGCCATATTGCCTACTGTCTCATGTTCCCGTAGGGACTATGGACATTGTTTTCCCCCTGTGCATTTGGTTACTGAAACTGTGGGCATGGCAGCGTATGCTTTTGTTTGCCCACAGGGAATTTGCAAACAGCCATATTTCTCTGCAGCTGAATGTTACTTCAGGCATGTGTCCCCAGTCAAATGTACCACAGGGAAATGTCTCACTGCCTAGGCAGACTAAAGTTGAATCATCTGCATATTGTACAAATTTGGTGTTTTGGTACAGCTTTGTGGAAATCATTAATAAAGATGTTGAATAGCATTGGACCAAGTATGGATCCCTGGGGTACCCCAGTGGAGGTAAGAAGGAAGGTTGAGGTGCCTTTCCCCCATTTCACAGCTTGAGACCTGTCAGAGAGGTAGTTTGAGATCCAGGATAAAGGTATTATGGGGGATATTAAGGTTAGAAAGATAGTTCAAGAGATGGGTGTGGGAGATGGTATTGAATGCCTTGGACAGATCTAGTAGAACTGTTGATGCTATTTTTCCAGAGTCACCCGCATGATTTATTGGGTCTAAGAAGGAGAGAAGGGAAGTGATAGCACTATGACCAGGTCGGAAGCCGTGTTGGGTTGGAGTGATTAGTTGGTGATTGACTAGGAATGGCATAAGCTGAAGGTGGATGCTTTTAGAATCTTTAGAATGGATAATTCTGTTGCTGTTTGTTTTGTGGCTGTGCAGTAGGTCCATCAGAGTGGGGTCTAACAATGCCCTGTATGCCAGGCATAGATCTCCCTAAAAAAAAAAAAAATTCTTTAATTCATAAAGTTCTTACTGAGAGTGAGGATCAAACCTTGTACTTTGCGGATGGGAGGAGAACACCTTAGTCATTATGCCAATTTATCTTGCTGTTTGGCTGTTATATCTATTTGCACATTGGCAAAGAAACAGTCACATTAAATATTTAAGTATGGGGTATTCAGTGTCTTTAAGCTGAACAAAATAACATTACTCAAAACTCCTTTTGTAAGGCATATATATGTGTGTGTGTGTGTGTGTGTATATATATATATATATATATATATATATATATATATATATATATATATGTATATGTGTGTGTATATCTATATATATATATAAATATATATATATATATATATATGTGTGTGTATATATCTATATGTGTGTATATATATATATATATATATATATACTTATGAAACAATCCACAGACTGTCACAATTTTCTCTTGGTTGGTTCCACACTGAAACGATGGTTGCCTCCACCCATACCTCTTAGCTGCCCATGATTTTCAGGGATGTCCCACTTTTGGTTCAAAATGTTCCTCCATCATTAAAAATACAGATTTAATTTACATCAGTAAATGCATGCGAATCGAGGCATTATTAATGGGTCAGTTTTTTGTCGTCAATATTAATATTTAAAAAATTGTCCCTGATTTGGGACCCTTCTACTTGCTTCGGGACAAGGGTGTAGCTAGGCATACCTTTGGTACTCTACCAAATACTATTTTTCTCTACATTGGTTAAAGAAACTAACTTTTTTTAAGTCATACTGTCTAAATTAATGCTTCCAAAAGGAGTCTTCTAGATTGAAAAAAATACTTATTTCATGTTTTTACAGGGAAAGTAATGCAAAAATGGTGAGAGGGGTGAACATTTCCATTTTTCAAATAACAGGTGGTTTGTGGGGCAGCAGTAAGAGCACTCAATTACATATATTCCCTGCCTGCATCCCTGCTTCTGCAAGTAAAAAATTGACACCTATGCCCCTAACCCAACTACACGTATGAACATTAAAACACGTGCAGATCAAAGCCAGCACTATACCCCGGTACACCTGAAAAAAACATATACACTATTTTCGCTTTTGCCTATGTAGGTATGCACTATACCTCTCAACTGTCCAGATTTTCGTAGAATGTCCACATTTTTGCCTAATAGTTTTGATCTGTTCCTCATAAAATCTGTGGTTTTCTGGCAAATCACAGAGGACTGAAGTCACTAAATAATGACATGGATGCTTGTCACGAGGCAATGTGAATGCTGGGGCTAAGTAGTAGCAAAGTTGATGTATCATGTGTCAAGCATATTCCTTTTTACCCCATGATCTCTGTAACAGTTTGGTCCGGCATTTCATTGGTACCAGCGGGGGTGTCAGGGTGTGGTACTGTGAAGAAATTAAAATCACAGCAGTCTCTCTAGGTTTAGACTTAATTCTTTAACCAACCCAGTATTTCAGCAAACAGTTGTATAAAAAAAATAAACACATGTATGCAAGCATAGTTTATATTGCCATGTGCCGTGATATAATAATGGAGGTACAGCACATCTCAGTATGCTAGTACTTCACTGTGTACTGACTGGGACCTATATAAGTGATGCACTGTTGGTCATCCCTCCAAAAAATCTAGGTTGGCAAAATGAAGAAAAAAGTACCACAGCCTATGCACTCGCACCTCAATCAGCTGTTGTGCTGCAGACTAGTGCTGTGACAATTACAGCGGTTATAACAGAGAAGTTTAACTACTCAAACCAGTGCAGACAGCTTAATGCTTCTCAGGCCCCTACTCCCTTCAAAAGGGCTGCAAGACAATTAAATCTGTGTAATACAGGGATGCAGGGGGACGGTAGCCCCCTTACTTGGCTGTGTTTGGCTGCCTTTCACTACTAAGTTTGTAATGCCCAACATTGGAGCTTCAGTTGTTTTTTATACTTTAACCTTAAGCTTTTTGATGTTGAAAAAAAAAAGTACAAAATTAGACTAACAGTTAAGAAATTTGCAAAACACTTGACAGACTACCCCATCGGGATGCCAAATAAGTCAGTTCACCCAAACCTGCATGTAGTATGATGGCATACCCTAACATAAACAATCGCTGAGCTTGATTACTTCTCAGATGTCCATGATTTTCAGGAACATTGCTGATTTTGACTCAAATTTTAGCTCTGTCCCTCTTAATCCCTTGTAAAACTGTTGACCTTTGAAGAAAAGATTGTGAATTATACTTAAGTAAATAATGACAATAACTACACTTTCTTTTATTTCAGAAGATATAAATTAAGTCATACTGTCTTACTCTGTCAACATCTCAAGTTAATAGTAGTAAAATTTAAAAAAAAACAAAAATTATGGATTTGTCCCCAGTTCTGATGAGACCTGTGCCTGATTAAGTTGAGAGCTATGATTCAACATTCTGGGGCAATAATAAGGGATATTTGTGAGATATGATTTAAATTTATTAAAATTAGATAAAAGTATTGCTCAGTAATAAAATAGTTATAACTTTAATTCTGAAAATAATTTAATATTGTTAAATAACTGACGTATGATTCCTTACCACCAAGTCTTCAAAGACGCTAAAAACAACACAGCATTAAAGCCTTTTGGGTGTTAGCCTGGCAAAGACCACTCTTGTTTTAGACTGGCTTTGGTTGGGATGTAACCTGACCAGTGATAGTGGAACTACTGGTGTAGTGCATAGTGGAGTTATACTGATGAGGACTATATCCAGTATTCTGATCCTCTAGTAGGGACGTGAACTAATTGTTCTAGGGAGCTAGCATATATGAAATCTCAGAAGCACTGTGCCGTATTTATGGTAGTATAAGTTTTTCAGTCAAGAGAACAATAGTTGAAATCCCCAGGAGAATAATGTTAGGTTCAATGGAAAGAGATTTCAGTTTGTTTAGACATTCTTTGTGGGTTGCAGGCAACATAGCGGGGGTAAGATAGCTGATTATAATGTGATATAGATTTTTATTTATAATAAGTAGGATAGGGGGAAGCTCAAGATCATCGTAATACCTTACTAGTCTAGGTATGATTTGACTTATCAGGAATATGGACTACATTTCCAGCAACGTAGTAATTTTTGGCATTGGTTCTGAAAGAGTGGTAAGCACTGAAACCTGGACTGAGGGGATGCTATCACTACACTGAAACTGTTTCAGTAATTATGTCAACATCTATATCTATATTACGAAGGATGAGGAAGGCCTGTGAGGAGTGCAACTTACTGTATAGGCTTTTAACATACCTTTATATAGTCTTGATTTAGTTTGACTATGTTGGTAGATTAAAGAGACTGACTTTGACAAAAAAAGTCATAATGGGGGGGGGTCTTTAGTTAATATATGAAAGCAATGAGGTGAGAGGTGCAGGCCATCCACAGCAAAGCTGGTAGGACGGACTGACTATCATCTCATTCCTGTATGATGTATATTGGACCTCCTTAGAATGACACCAATCACTAAGTCAATAGTTAGTCAATTATATAAAATCAGTAATCTTTTGTTTGTATTATGGCATTATTCTTGGTGATGTGGGATGCTGCTCAAGACTAGTTTCATACCAATATCAGATGCATATTCTGAGAGTTCCATAATGTCTCTCTTCATGTGACCAAAGAGGGTATCTCTCAAGTCATTCACTCCAATGTGCACAATGACCAAGTCATATGTGTACCTTGGGACAAGGGGTTTGAGGACTCTAGTGACATGGCAGATCCAGACACCTGGGAAACGGCTTGCTGTTACTCTGTCCCTGCTCAGCCTAGTGAGTGGTGCATCTAATTATCATCACTGACTATGATTAATCTGATGTCTTGGCTTGGCCTTGTGTTAAGAATATTAGTTTGCCAGATGAGTGTCTGCCCTTTCTACTTCTAATGTTAGTTATGTCTGTGGATGCTGTTTGCTTGTAAGTATGATACTGACTATCCTATATACCAAGCCTACGTCTTGGAGGTCTTTGCGATATGGGCAGGCATTTCTTAAGTACTTCAGTGTAAGATGGTTTATTTGCTAGTTTAGGACAAGGAGGGCACAGCTGTGTGTGGTGGGTGTCACTACTAACAACCTAGTGGGTAATACCAATAAGTTTGGATGACAGCCTCTAAGGTTAGTATATGCTTGCAGCTCTTACATACATATTTAGCTAATGGAAAAAAGCAAATGTCTGTCAGTAAGGAAGAGACTGTTGATATTTCACCTCAGTATGCCTAATGCTGTCACGCTGGTTAATGATGGCATGAGAAACTGCAACATTATGGTTTGTATAGTCTGGTGTGTAAGGAGTACACTTATGAGGTTTGTTGTAGGTATTATTAGTGAAGTAAGCCAGTGCAGAGGTAAAAGTGCAAAACATTGAAACAGTGAATCAATAGCACTGGAGTAGTTTGTAATCACAATGAATCGGTGTCAGCAGTTAAAATGCAGTAAAAATATAGCATAATAGTAGCAGTAGCACAATTTGTGAATACCACATGATGACTAGCAAACAGTCTTTCAATTGCAATGTAATCATAAACAGATGAATACAAAAAAATGGCAAAGGCAGTGACAAGAACTTAAAGGATACTAAAAGCAGCTATCAGTTTGGCTTGGATGCTACAACAGCAGATAAGTGAAATGAGACATCATACAGAATACCTATAGCAACAGCAGGTATATAGAGATACTATGAGCACTGTACTCAGCAGCAGCAGATGTACCAGATGTATGCAAGCACCTGTAACTGTGCACAAGTGTTTGCAGCAGTACATAACTGTTACATGTACAACTGGTGCACACAGCGGAGTGCTTAACTATTTGCTCTTATGGATACTAAAAACAGTGACTATTAGTTTGGCTTGGATGCCACAACAGCAGGCAGTTATAAGCAATGGGTCAGTTTACAGTTCACTACTAGTTTAGCTCAGATGCCGCAAAGTGAAATGGGGCCTGTGCATAGTACGCCTACTTCAAAAGCCGAGCTCTGCAATATAATATCTCTCTCTCTCTCTCTCTCTCTATATATATATATATATATATATATATATATATATATATATATATATATATAAATTATGTGCAAGTGTGCAGAACAGCACCACACAAGTATCCACACCTATGCTGAAATGTCCACAACTGTGCTCAGCTGAATGTTGTTTTGCTCTACAGGAGACTCAGTTTAGCACTCACTCAATAAGTATCAGAGGTGACACCACCTCTTCTGACTTTTTTTTTTTTTTTTAAATAAATCTAGAAGGTGCAAACACTTGGATCTGTCTAAAATAGTTGTAATCAATGTGCAACCTCACTGAAGACTAGGGACTTCAAGATTAAAGGAATCTGGTTTTGAGGTAGTCTGAGTAGATGTCCTCAAGTGTGCTCGTGTAGTCACAGCCTAGCCAAATAGATCCTCATTCTTCCTTTCTTTCACTTTCCCTCCTCTTCTCTTTTAATACATTTTCATAGGTTCATAGGTTTATACTAGGCTATCTGCCCTAAGGCATTTATAAGCCTAGCCCAAATTTTTGTGGCTTACGCCACCCCTTATATGAAAAAATACTGTGCCCATTAGTTTGTTGTGCCTCTGTCCAGCAGTGACACAGAGATGATTCCGGGGTAAACCTACGATCTGCCATCCACAGGTCAGATTTCTCTTGAACAGAGCCAGCGAGGTGCTCTGCCTCACATGGACCGGGATTTTATTCCACAGCATAGGGAGTCTCTGAGTGATAAATCTATCCCTCCAGCACGTCCTATTTATATCCGTGCTAAGGTTTAAGTCGCTTGCTCTAGTGGTTTTGGTGGATTTGGATTTTTTGAGGTGGAGCATGTCCATTAATTCGGGTTGGACATGGCCTTGTATGTCAGGCACATGTCACCTCTGAGCAGACGTATGCGACTGAATAGAGCTGGAGTTTCTTCAATCTGGCAGCATATGACAGATTTTGGAGTCCCTTTATCCTTTTGGTGAGGAACTTTTGGGGTCTCTCCAATTGCTGCAGATGTCGGGTGAGATGCATCCCGAATGGGGCATTGTACTCTATCATTGGTCTGATAAGTGAAGAGTACAGGGGAACAATGACCTCACTAGATCTGGATGTGAATCCCTTCATGATCAGGTGGGCAATGTAGAAGGTCTTTCTAACCACTTTAGCACCGTGAGTGTCAAAGAAAGGCCACTGTCAGCCCTGGGTCCCCAGGTCCCTGATAACCTCTTCTGTGCTTAGTGGATTGCCACCTATATGGTAGCTTGGGGTTACCTTGTTTTTCCCGAAGGGTATGACTATACATTTTTGGCGTTTAACTTCAGGCCATGGCTCTGGCACCAGCTATCTGTTTCCGTGAGTCCCTTCTGAAGGATATCGGTGTCGATGCACTTTCCTGGCCCAGTTTGCAGTCGTCTGCAAACTTTGTCAACAAAGTCCTCCATGTTGGCGTGTACTTCTGAGAAGTAGATGCCGAACAATAGGGGCCAAGGACCGAGCCCTGTGGGACACCACTTGTGACGGCTTGGAGTCTGACATAGCGCCAGCAACTCTAACCCTGTGGGTTCTGTCCTTAAGCCAGTTTGCAACCCATCTTGTGACATATGGGTTTACATTTAAGCTGGTAAGTTTTCTACAATACCGAGTGGGGTATTGTGTCAAAAGCCTTTGCAAGGTCAAGGTAGGCTGTATGGACTGCCTTTCCTCATCAATAGCCTTGGTGACTGTTTGAAGAAGTCGACCAAGTTCAAAAGGCATGATCTTCCCTTGACGAAGCCAAACTGGGTCAGGTCAATGTCTGCAAGTCCCCTATATCTTTGTTTATGAGCTCCATTATGATCCTCTCCATAGCTTTACAGACTAGACTTGTTAGCTTATGGGGCAGTAATTACCAGGGTCCGTGAGGCACCGCCTTTGTGGAGTGGGACCACAGTTGCCGTCGCCACTCCTTGGGCACGTATCCTGTGGTAAGGCTGAGATTAAACAGCTGCCTTATGTGAGGTTTAATTCCTCATTTAGCTTCGTGTAGCATACAGCCGGGGACACCATCGGTCCCATTGATGCTGTGTTTTAGCTTTAGAGAGCAGCTTTCACCTGTGCATTTGAGATGTCTGGGAGGCTACACTCGCTGGGATAGTTATCTCTCTCCTTTGGGGGGGGGGTGAAGTTTGCACTGAACCTGTCTGCCAGTATGTTGGCAATGTCTGTGGGTTCAGTGATTTTTTTGTATCATTTTGGACTAATTCTGAGCATATCTGGGAGTTTCCGCAGGTTCCTAACATAACTGAAAAAGGCCTTATGATTGTCCTTTGAATCCATGGCAATTTTTCTCTCAAAATTGGCCTTAGTTGATTTTATGAGTGCTCGTATTTTTTTACTAATAATGATCAGGGGTGACTTCCCTTTTATGGATTTTGTTCTATCATGTAATAGCTTTCTCTCTTATTGGAAAGTTTGTTAATGGCTGGGGTCCACCAGACTGGGCGTTTGCTTGTGGAAAGAGTCTTGGTTATATTTGGGATTGCCTGATCCATGCAGTCCTGGAGGTGTTCATAGAAGGCATTTGTAAGGGCTTCCATAGCTTGGATTGTGGTTTCCACTGGCTCAGGGGCCTTGAGGATACCACACCAGTCTTGGTAGTGTGAAGTTTGCTTTAGAAGTTCTTCACTGTGGTCTTTTTTGTTTGGGGTGGGGGCGGGATGTGGTTCCAGTGAGATTGGTTTATGATCAGATCTCACCAATGAGATATACTTCGGTGTGGAGCATTTTGTCCCCATGTTTGTGATAATGAGATCTAGTATATTTTCTCCTCTCGTGGGAACAGTGACTAGCTGTTCCATGGCATTTAATTATGAACTCCAGGAACCGTTGGGCTAGAAAGTTGGGGGTTGAGTAATGTTCCCAGTCAATATTCGGGTAGTTGAAGTCTTCCAATATGGTGGTGTTTGGGGATACATTATACCCTCAGTGTCTTCAGGAAGGCTGTGTGGGGTTCCTGAGTTTGAGAGGGTGGCCTGTAGCATGCTACAATTTGTAGAGCAGTTTTGCCTATGGTTAGTTGCACCTGGATGGTTTCCGAAAGTTTGCCACCAACCTGGAGGTGTGGGTATCCTTTATGAATATGGATACACCCCTCCTTTTTGTGGTGTGGTCCGGGTTTTGGGGCCGGGCATGATATGAGGTAAAACCTAATAGTGCCGGGGTGCTCAGGAACCTTGAAACAGGTTTCAATTACAACACAGACACCGATGTTCTCCATACTGAGAAGAGCAACGAGTGCATGCATTTTTTGAGATTTAGACTTCTGGCATTGAGCAACATTACCCTCAGTTTCTTCCCATTTTGTTTTCTAGGGTGGTAGGTTTAGAATTTGAGCCTTGCCTAAAAAGGCACTATGGGGGTGGCAAGAGCCTTGTAATATCCGGAATCCCAGGGTGACAGGTGCAAGCCGTCCCTTGCTTGCAGCGTGGCTTGTCAAGCAAGTCATCCCAGGCAGACAGACACTCGGATCCCTTGAATGACACCAGACATTAAGCCAATTGTTAAAGCTGATCATCTTGTCTCTATGTTGTGGCATCATTCTTGGTGAATGAAGGATACTGCTCAGGGTCAGGGTCATACCTGCCTGGGCTACATAATCAGAGAGCTCTCTGTCTCTTTTCATGTAGTCAGGAGATGCGTCTCAAGTCGCCACACCAGCATGGACAATGACTGTGTCATATTTGTACCCGTGGAGTGACCGAGTGCGTGTTATGTGGCGGATTCTAGCCCGATGGGCAGCACTGTGACCCCTCTCCTTGTTCAGCCTGGTGAGTGGGACATCAGTGTGTCTGACTATGGAGTCACCTATGACAATATGTTTGGTGTTGTATTTGGCCTTAAGGGCTGTGACTGCTTTGCACTTTTGTGTAATTTATGTGTTGCTTGTGGGGTGTCTTGAGGTAGCAGTTGTTTGGGTGTCTGCTTTGGAGGCCTCTGCTGTTTAGGTAATTTTTACTCAGAGCCTCCCGAGTATGTCTTTGTGTGTTTGTGTTTGATTCAGTGGTGTGGTAACATTATGTGAGGCTGGTTTTATGGTGTGTGTAGTTCCTTCTCCTCCTGTCTGGTCTTGCCAGTCCTGGAGTTGAGAGCTCAGCCTCAGTTTCCAGCTAATAGCTGCATCTCTCGCAAGTATTTGTGTTATGTGGGAGGAGGAGAGGCTTGTCTCTGTGTACATGAGGCAGTTATAACATTGCCTTCAAGATTCAGATTCACCAGCTGGACCGAGAGAGAGACAACTGACCTTTGGACATGCTAGAATAATATTGGGTATTCCTTAATAAGGTGAAAACAAGGGCCAGTGGGGGAGTGAGGGTGTAGTGCTTTTTAATTTTAGTGCTGAATTTATATAATTGCTTTAGTGAGCAAGTGCCAGGTAACTTGAGGTGCAGTAATGTTACAAGTAACTAAATGCAAAAAAAGCGACAAACAGTAACTTTTCTTTCAAGTGAAGCAAGGAAATAAGTACAGTAAGCAATGCAGATATCACTAGTGATCCAGAAGCGGCTTAGAAACCCCTGTATTAAGGTGGAATTGGCCTTCCAGGGAAATAACAAGCAAACAAAACAACAAGCATATAAACAAAAGAAACTAGATTCAGCAGGCCTGGATCTAGTCTATGCTAGAGCAAACAAGATGTACTTCAGTAAGATACAGTTCAAAATATTCAGGTACTATAAACCTTTAACCAGAAATTCCCAGCTCAGAAGGGCAGGAGTCCAGCCTCCCACAAGAGTGCAGACCACGAACCTTCTTAATGTAAAATAACTGGCCCTGAAGCCCAAGTGCCTAAACCAGAACTAATACACTTGGACACTGGAATATCAATCAGCAGTTCCCCAACTTAGAAGGATGAATAAGATCAGAGGGAGAGGGCAGCAGAAAGGGGTTTATGCCGAGGCTCAGCATATCTTTACCACAGTTTACCATTTACAGAAGACATTAACTGATTATAGCTGCCTTTTTATCTAGTAATAATTCAAATGACAACGCTTTTAAATTTTTATAAAAGACTCTCCATTCCAGCAAAACACTTTCCAGAAAGTATACTCAGCTTGAGGATTTGGCTACTCATAGTATGTACAATACCAATAAATTTATGCACAGAATGTAAGAAATATTTATATTACAATTCCTTGAAAGCAGGTTAAAATGTCTTTTACAGCACTTCAATGTACTTCTATTCACTGAAAGTTTACTTGATTATTTTGTCTCAGTCTGCACACAACTTTGGTACCGGCTATTTTGATGCTATAAAAATAAAGTTAGCACATTTTTCTAAGCATACTAGTTTGATTTGTAGCTTCATTACTGAAAGCCACTGTATTTGCTTGTCAGCAGCCTTGTTCCTGAGGTCTGGAAGTGTTTTTGAGCACACTCTCTGAAAGTGAACATATAAACAGTGCCTTTGAGTGTTAAGTTTCTAAAGTGATTGCATTGTAGAAGCGGTGGCAGGATAATGCCTTCTCCCTTTCTAGGAGGGAAGTCATGCGGAACTCACGTTTATGATGAGCAAAACCACCGAAGAAAAAAAAACAGGTGCCGCTCAAGAGAGAGCTCTGTTCTACAGTGATTTCTGTGCTGAGTGTACAATAAAATTCTGGCCAAAGGATGTTACAGTACTGGGAAGCGAAGAACTATAACTTTTGTTTTTTTGGGTTTAGTAAACTCAAGGTTGTGCAACTTCTTCACAAACCTACATACCCGTAAAACACAAGCTTTATATTTCTTCACTTCCCGGGGAGGACAGTCCAGTGGTCTTGTGAATTTCATCTGTGTCATAATGGCGAACCCACAGAAAACAGTGCAGTAAGGATACCATGAGGCTAAAAAATGCTTACCAAGTTATCCCGTGGTAGAGTTGAGAGCAAGGAGTGTAGCCTCAACTGGAGGGATTCTGACATGTTACTGTAAATGGAGACTAGATTAAAACATCTAGCTTAAGTCTACTTTGAAGAAGGAATGAAAATCAATACTTAAACTTCACATCTAGAATTTGGGAAAATGAAAATACAGCTTCAGAGAAGAGCAAATGGCATATTTATTGACAAAGCGTTTGGCCTCCCAAAAATAGGGACGCCCTTAGAAGTGTGTGTACATGCATCCGGCCTAAAATAAAGAAAAAGTTCTTAAGTTTAGAGAGTTGATGGGTCTCAATTTGCTGACAAACTGCACCCTCACTTAGTGATTGATACTAACTCATCTCCACCTGATCAGTTGGCCATAGAATTCAGCTGGCAGATATTCGTGCCATAACACGGAAGGCTTATTACTTTTTATCCCTTAGTATTCTTGCACTGCATATTTTACAGAGACTAGCTTTTTATAGGAAGCAACCTTTGAGTCTCCTGGTTTCTAGCTCATACAATCACACACAGCTTTGCCATTTTTTGTGTTGCATATCTGCTGTCAACATCTGTGTCTTAAAGACAAATTAACCCTATACTCTAAGGATATTGATGAAGTAGTCCTCCGGGTTCCTTCTGTAGCTGAGGTGTCTTGGGGAACCTTACCTAAGGTAGACACAAACTTTGAATGCTCTTTTAGCATTATAGCATTATTTTGTCTTGCATGGGTATTAAGGTCCTCTTCTGCATTTTTTTATGCCCACGACTTCTAACCTTCATCTCCATCCACTTCCTCCACACCTCACCTTTTCACCTTGTGACTTTCACACTTGTAAAGTCAAATCAGAAGCTGTACTTGAGGATAATCCGTTTCCGCTATATAGCTCCAAGGAAACTATAAGTCCCAAGCAGCATAATGGAGCTATGTTTGGTATACAACTGATCCGAGTTTTCTTGAAACTCCACACGCACGCACTGCATCACCCTACGTGCGTGCACTGCATCACTGCTTTTTGCTAACTTTATTTCCATTCGACAGAGTTTAAGAAAGGCAGCTTGGTCTTTGAAATTCTAAAAATAAACCTAATGCAGAAAAAGAAGTAAAAGTGAAACAAGAGAGAAAAAGGATAGTTTACTCCAGTCACTAGGTTACTCTAATTTTATGAACCCTGAACAAAGGCAATAAGTTGAGGTAAAAAAAAAGCAAGAAAGGAGATTGGTGATGTCTCATTTGATGCTGTAGACAGCTTGTTGCAGGTGGTGTGGATAATGATTTTCTGGTAAGAAAGAAAAATACACTGCCCATGTTTATCGGGTTTAATTACAGATTACTTGTTAAAGGATTAATCCCATAAGGGAGAACTAAAATTAGTACCCAGTTAGTTATTTAGCAGATTACCTCAATGCAGGTCACCTCATACGACTCAGAAGTTTTCATAGGATCATTTTTTTTTTTTTATTTTTAGACTGTCTTCTGACAAAAGGTTAACGTGCCAATAAGCTCTCACTTACGCGCTGCCTATATTATAATGGAGATGCAGTTGGAGGTGGATCAAGTTATAAAAAAAAAAAATCTGACTTCAACCTCCAGCATCTCTGATGTATTGGGCTGTTGGTGACAGGATTCTTTGGGAAGATGCACCTGATTTCAAAAGGAAAAAAAAAGTTTTAAAAAGGGGCAGGCGCGCACCACTGCGCCCACGCCTAAATCCGCCACTGGGGACCATGTCATTTAGTCTGTTTTCTGTCTAAAAAATTTTAGTTTGAGAATTGGAATAGCTTAAGTGAAGCAAGGAAATAAGTACAGTAAGCAATGCAGATATCACTAGTGATCCACAGAAGCTTAGAAGCGTATTAGGTGGAATTGGCTTCCAGGGAAATAACAAGCAAACAAACAACAAGCATATAAACAAAGCTAGATTCAGCAGGCCTGGATCTAGTCTATGCTAGAGCAAACAAGGTGTACCAATTTCAGTAAGATACAGTTCAAATATTCAGGTACTATAAACCTTTAACCAGAAATTCCCAGCTCAGAAGGGCAGAGTCCAGCCTCTTCTCCCACAAGAGTGCAGACCACGAACCTTCTTAATGTAAAATAACTGGCCTGAAGCCCAAGTGCCTAAACCAGAACTAATACACTTGGACACTGGGCTCTCAATCAGCAGTTCCCAACTTAGAAGGATGAATAAGATCAGAGGGAGAGGGCAGCAGAAATTTTATGCCGAGGCTCAGCATATCTTACCACAGTTTACCATTTACAGAAGACATTAACTGATTATAGCTGCCTTTATCTAGTAATAATTCAAATGACAACGCTTTAAATTTTATAAAAGACTCTCCATTCCAGCAAACACTCCAGAAGTATACCAGCAGGATTTGGCTACTCATGTATGTACAATACCAATAAATTTATGCACAGAATGTAAATATTTATATTACAATTCCTTGAAAGCAGGTTAAAATGTCTTTTTACAGCACTTCCGCAATGTACTTCTATTCACTGAAAGTTTACTTGATTATTTTGTCTCAGTCCACACCACTTTGGTACCGGCTATTTTGATGCTATAAAATAAAGTTAGCACATTTTTTTCTAAGCATACTTCTTAGTTTGATTTGTAGCTATTACTGAAGCTTATACTGTATTTGCTTGTCACAGCTGTTCTGAGTCTGGAAGTGTTTTGAGCACATCTCTGAAAGTGAACATATAAACAGAGTGCCTTTGAGTGTTAAGTTTCTAAGTGATTGCATTGTAGCGGTGCAGGATAATGCCTTCTCCTTTCTAGGAGGAAGTCATGCGGAATACGTTTATGATGAGCAAAACTAATTTGAAGAAGAAAAAAAAAAAACAGGTGCCGCTCAAGAAGAGAGCCTGTTCACAGTGAGGATTTCTGTGCTGAGTGTACAATAAAATTCTGGCCAAAGGATGTGCAGTACTGGGAAGCGAAGAACTATAACTTTGTTTTTTTTTTTTTGGGTTTGTAAACTCAAGGTTGTGCAGCACAACCTACATACCCGTAAAACACAAGCTTTATATTTCTTCACTTCCCAGGAGGACAGTCAGTGGGTCTTGTGTTCATCTGTGTCATGTGGCGAATTACAGAAAACAGTGCAGTAAGGATACCATGAGCTAAAAAATGCTTACCAAGTTATCACGTGGTAAGTTAGAGCAAGGAGTGTAGCCTCAACTGGAGGGAATTTGACAGTTACTGTAAAAAGATGGAGACTAGATTAAAACATGACTTAAGTCACACTGAAAGGAATGAAAATCAATAAACACTTAAACTTCACATCTAGAATTTGGAAAATGCAAAATACAGTCAGAAAGAGCAAATGGCATATTTATTGACAGCGTTTGGCCTCCAAAAATAGGGACCGCCGTGTGTGTAAATCGGGCCTAAAATAGAAAAGTTCTTACAAAGTTTAGAGAGTTGATGGGTCTCAATTTGCTGACAAGCACCCTCACTTAGTGACGATACTAACTCATCTCCACCTGATCAGTTGTATAAATTCAGCTGCAGATATTCGTGCCATAACACGGAAACATTACTTTTATCCCTAGTATTCTTGCAATGCATATTTTACAAAGACTAGCTTTTATAGGAAGCCTTTGAGTCTCCTGGTTTTTAGCTATAAATGTCACACACAGCTTTGCCATTTTTGTGTTGCATATCTGCTGTCAAACATCTGTGTCTTAAGACAAATGAACCCTATACAAGGATGTGATAGTCCCTCCGGTTCCTTCTGTAGCTGAGGTGTCTTGAACCCCCACCTAAGGTAGACACAAACTTTGAATGATGCTCTTTTTTAGCATTATTCTTGTACTGCATGGGTATTAAGGTCCTCTTCTCATTTTTTATGCCGGCTTCTAACCTTCATCTCCATCCACCTCCTCCACACCTCACCTTTCACCTTGTGACTTTCACACTTGTAAAGTCAAATCAAACTGTACGAGGATAATCCGTTTTATATAGCTCCAGGAAACTAAGTCCCAAGCAGCATAATGGAGCTATGTTTGGTATGCAACTGATACGGGTTTCTTAATCTCTCCACACGTACGTGCACTGCATCACCTTTTGCTAACTTTATTTCCATTCGATAGAGTTTAAGAAAGGCAGCTTAGTCTTTGAAATTTAAAAATAAACCTAATGCAGAAAAAAAGTAAAAGTGAAACAAGAGAGCAAAAAGGGACAGTTTACTCCAGTCACTAGAGTTACTCTAATTTTACGAACCCTGAACAAAGGCAATAAGTTGAGTAAAAAAAAGAAGAAAAGGGGTGGGGATGTCTCATTTGATGCTGTAGACAGCTTTGTTGCAGGTGGTGTGGATACGCATTTTTCTGTAAGAAAGAAAATACACTGCCCATGTTTATCGGTTTAATTACAGATTACTTGTTAAAGGTTAACCCATAAGGGGAGAACTAAAATTAGTACCCCCGGTTAGTTATTTAGCAGATTACCTCAATGCAGGTCACCTCATACGACCAGTTTCAGGATCATTTTTTTTAATTTTAGACTGTCTTCTGACAAAAGGTTAACGTACTTAACAAGCTCTCACCAACGTGCCTATATTATAATGGAGATGCAGTTGGAGGTGGATCGTTATAAAAAAAAAAATCATCTGACTTCAACCTCCAGTAGCATCTCTGATGTATTGGGCACATTTGGTGAGAGGATTCTTTGGGAAGATGCACCTGATTTCAAAAGGAAAAAAAAAAAGTTTTAAAAAGGGGCAGGCGCGCACCCCTGCGCCCATGCCTAAATCTGCCACTGGGGACCATGTCATTTAGTCAGTTTTCTGTCTAAAAAATTTTAGTTTGAGAATTGGAATAGCTTAGATCTTTTTGTTTATTTTAGTTGCAAAGGACTTGTACTGGGATTTCATTTCACTGTAAATAGAGTTTACATTTTTTAATTTCATTTTAGTTGTGGCATTGTTTTACTTTTGGGAGTGTTCTATTTGTTCATTTCCTGTGGAATTTCATTTAATTCTGCCAATGCAATGGGAGACTTTTTTTTTTCTGGGTGGATGCTCTTCCCCACGTTGGTATACCAGTGTAGCCTGTGAAGGATGGCAGTGACCTTGGCCCATTATAGAAGTTTTGTTGTACTGTATTATATATTTCTAATTTTTTTTGTTTCTATCATAGAGGAATAATTCATAGTGGATTATAGTCAGTGGTATGCATCTTATAAGACTGTCAAAAGCCTCATTGCTTGGTTTGTTGACTCATTGACAGGTATAGGAAACCCTTCAAACATACACGTGTGTGTTTATATAATGTATAATATAAAATGTGTATGTGTATATAGGTATATTTATTTTTATTTGACATTTGTTTAACGGGAAAGTCCAACTGGGTTATGAGCCCATTTTCAGCAGAGGCCCAGGGAGAAAAGTTCCATAGTATATATTAAACAGAATTAAAAAAAAAATGGCTACAAATATTAAGATAATAACAAAGTAGTGCAAACTGCGAATACAATAAAAGAAAATAAGCAAAATATAAGGCAAGCAAAAAAAGTTGACCATGCATTATATACAACATAAGAGAGTTCGTAATATGCATGTTACATAATGATGCAGGAAAAATATAGAGCAGAATAAAGCAATAGGTTGTAAAAGCCATATACTCTTTCTGACAGGAGAACTAGGTGGTAAATTTCAGCCATACATTCTGGGATAGATAAAGATTAGTGTAAGCATATAAAGAAAGGACATTAGAAGGTTAAGAAATTGGAGAGATGAGGCTAGCAAGTAGATAATGTTGGAATGGAAGGGGGATATAGCGAGAGAAAGTCTGTTAAGGGTGGGGAAGAAGGGAATATAAAAGAGTACCAAGATGACAAGGAGCATGGTTAGATGTTTTTTCAGCCTAGACTTGAAGGAATAGTAATGAGGTACAAGTCTGATTGCTTCTGGAATACTATTCCACAATTTGGCGACACTCATTAGATCTTTGAGGTTTGTAAGTAGATAGTAGATACTTGTGAGAGGAACGTAGGTCACAAGATGGAATATAGTGTTGAAGTAGTGATGATGTAGTTTGGTAAATGAGTTGTAGTACAGTATTTTGGGAGTTAATGTTAATTGATTAAAGGTGAGACGTGGTCCTGCCCTGCTGCAGATTTAGCTATTTTATTATAATACTGAATAAGTTTTGCTTTGAGAGAAGAGTGAAAATTGGTTAGAACAGGTGAAGTGTATAGAAGGGAATGTAAGAGGTGGTGTTAAGGGGTTACTGTTGTGGAGTTAAGAGATTAATTTCTTAGCCCTACACATCATGCCCAATTTTTGGTTATTTATTATTTTTGTAATGTTGCTGATATGTAGGTCAAACTTAAAACTGTTGCCAGTAGTTACACCTGACAGTTATTGTTCAGAGAAGTAATAGCAAAGTTAGAGGCATGTGGAGAAAATTGTTTTGGTAAAAATAGTAGGTGTATTTTTTTTTTTTTTTTGGGTGGGGGTAAGTAGTATGTTGGTGGTGGTAAGCCAAGACTCAGTGGAACTGAATGCTTCTTGAGTTAAACCCTGTAGATGAGAGAGTCCTGGCAGAGCAGATTAATGTAGAGTCATCGGTATATTGAATGAGGGTGGCTGCTTTGGTGGTAGTATTAAGATGGTTAATAAAAATGTTGAAGAGAAGTTGACCTAGTATTGAGCCTTGGGGTACCCCAGTGCTAACAAATAAGTGAGGACAGACGTTAGAGTTCCATTTGACAGATTAATATCTGTTAGAGAGAGCGCTAGTGAACTATTGTAAGGATGTTTCATTTAAGCCCAGAACAGATAGTTGGGATAAGAGATGGGGGTGGGAGACTGTATCAAAGGCTTTGGATAGATCTAAGAACAGTGAAGGGACAGTTTCCTGAGTCACGAGTTTTGGTGACAGCATCAGTAAATGAGAGTAGCGCAGTAATAATGCTGTGTGCTGGTCTGAATCCATGTTGGGTGGGAGAGAGAAGATTGCCAAATAGGTATTGAAGAAGTTGTTTATGGATACATTTTTTTCTAGAATTTTTGATAATGGTGAAAGAATAGCAATCGGCCTATTGTTAGAGATTTCTGTGGAGGTGCCACCTTTGTGGAGAGGAACGATGGATGTTTTTTTCCATAGGGAGGAGATGTAAGCTTCCTTCATGCATCTATTAATGATTATTGAGACTGGGTAGGCAATTCAATTGAGTCAGCAGCCATTTTTAGGAATTCGTTCGGAAGATTATCTGCAGAGGGGGGACATGGCTTGAGCTTGCAAAGGAGGGATTTGATGAAGGAACTAGTTGAAGGGAAAATGTGGAGCGACTGGTAATAGGTTGAGAGAGGGTAGAGGGAGATGGAGAGAATTTGAAAGTGATTGAAGCTGTGCTATCAGTGAAGGAAGAGTTAAACTGAGTTGCTGTGTCAGGGGAGGCACTATCAAAGGAGGGTTGAGGGGGAGGACTGACTTCCTGAGTTTAGGATTTTTTGATAGTGCCAGAAGGTTTTTGGACTGGATTTGTGATGATTTTGTAGCTTTGCATGTAATTTTTTGTCTAAACCTGTGTTTTTACAAGGTTATGCAGTGCTTTGAAATGCTGTAAATTATTGTGAGTCTTGCGTTGTGTAGGTAAGTTGTCCAAGCTTTGTCTCTCTCTTTCATGAGTTATCTGGTATAGACAGAAAGCCAAGGAGTATAGCTGGTTTTGTCTGTTTTCCTTCTGGTGGGAGCTAAACTGCCTAAAGTGTTTAGGAATGTAGAATTACATTGTTCAACTGCATCATCTAGTGTTAAGTATTTAAGGAAGGACCAGTGGTAGAGTTTAGTAAATTTGTAAAGATCTGCTGGACAGAGTTGGATAGGTTTTGTACGGTTTTATAGGTGTGTTGCCTACATGAATGTGAAATAAGGTCTAGTTGTACAGATGGGGTGGTTACCACTAATAGAGGCTGTAAGTGTTTTGGATTGAGAGAAATTGTTAGGATGGGAGACCAAAATCCAATTAATTATTGAGCTATTGCCGTTTGAGGAATTGGTAAAGGTAGGGTGAATAATTCATTGAGAAAATTCAGATAGGTTTATGCTATCTGAGAAATTTTAAGTTCAGTTTCTGCCAGTCACTGTTGACATCACCTAACAGTACTGTTTCCAGAGAGAGATTTTTTGAAACCCAAGCTAAGATACTTTCCAGAGTTAAGTTATTGCCAGGGTGTATGTATAAATCTATAATGCAGACACTTTTATTATTATTTAGTTTAAGGTAGGTGATCCATAGTTCAGCTTTGTCAAAGGAGGATATGGATTAGTTGAGGGGTTAAGGAAGTTGAAGCAGAATATAAGAATATATTAAAGCCTGGAGGAAGTATTTCGGTATCATTTTTGTGGTTTAAGCCAGGTTTCAGTGATTACTAGTATGTCAGGAGATTGTGCAGTCATCCAAGCATGCAACTCAGAAATTTTGTTGCACGTGCTGTGTGTGTTTACCGAAATAAATTTCAGCATATTTTGTGTAGCTGGAATATGGGTTGAAGATGTGGATTGTGATATGATGGGACCAGAGTTAGGGGGGATGTCACCAAAGAACTGGAGGAATTTCAAGATTGTATAGTAAAGATAGGATTTCAGTTTGGTTAAATTGCCAGTAAGTGTAATGTTAAACAGGTATAGCTCTGTCTGAAACAGTTTGGGTTTAAAGAACAATGTATCATCTGTGTGAGAGAGGTGAGCGGTGATGGGTAGGGGGTAGTGATTTTGTGATGTTGGTATAAGAGGTGGTGTCTGTAGGAGAGCTTTTAGAGTAGGTTGGATAGGCACCAGATATGATATTGAAGAGAGGGAGAAGAGCATTAGTGATAGAAGAGTAAGGAGAATCGTTTTAGCATGGGGATTATTAGAGAGTTAATCAGACAAACTACTTAAGTGGATAATTTGAGGAGAGTAATAAAGTTTGTAGAAATGAAGGAAGGGGAGTGCTAGTATAATATTAATAGGAATATGTTAAGAGATTGAGTGTATGTATCAGGATGGAGCTACCAGAGGAAGGGGATGGTGAGGATGGAGCTGGGAGAGGAAGGGGTGTGGTGTGGATAGATGCAAATGTAGAGGTAGTGGGGGCAGGAGGAATTAGGGGGCAGGGTTAGGGGAGCAAAGTGAGCCCGAAGGGCGAACGAAGCGGGATGACACTCCAGAGAGCAAGAACCAGCAGGTAAGTACTCAGAAAAAAACCATCAGTGAGGCTGCAGCAAATCTATTTAAGATGCTGGTTAATGGGTCAGTAAGTATTGGGCGCAAAGTAGTAAGTTCTATAAGGGTACATTTACAGCTTTTAAAGAATATTAGCTTAAGGGCGTTTGGTTCTCCTCCGTAACTAAGCACAGTGGAATCAGAAACTGCTGCAAGTGCAATTCCTAAGTAAAATAAGCGGGGAGGGGGATGGGTGTGTGTGCACACTTCACAGATTGCAGGTGTAACAAACACATTTTATTAAATACAACTATTCAAGCCAGATAACATTACTTATTGAAAAGCCAGTTAAGGGACAAAAACATTTATACACGCTGTCCTATAAAGCGGTTTGGCAAGTTTCCATAGAGCTTGCGA
Organism: Protopterus annectens; assembly: GCF_019279795.1. Classification (NCBI taxonomy): domain Eukaryota; kingdom Metazoa; phylum Chordata; order Ceratodontiformes; family Protopteridae; genus Protopterus; species Protopterus annectens. The sequence goes on along the minus strand of NC_056751.1, from coordinate 257,739,059 downwards.
GTGACTTTTGTTGTTTGAATCCCGAGTGTTTAAAATCATCCAGGGGGCACCTTGTAGTTTAGAGATGACAGGGGGGGGGGTAGCAGAACTAGGGAGAAAAAGAAACTAGATGAAGCAGGTTAGAAGGAGAGGGTTAGAGGACTATCATACTGAGCTACATTAAGTTCAGCGTTTCTTGTAGTAGTCCTCAAGTAGAGTTTGAGACTTAAAGTAGATACAGGGAAAAGGAGACCACAGCCTACAGACTGACAAAGTAAAAACCACTGTATAGGCAGAATGAAGGTCATGAGTAACAAAAACCACCTTCTTGGACTTCTGCATCTCCCTCATGGAATGTGTAAGCAAAACCAAAGGATTGGTCTCTCTCACCTGGTGTAGGTTAAAGGGAAACTTCCATCGATCCTCATTCAAGCCAGCCATCCTGCTGCATCCATTTTGGTCTTTTTTGTGGTTATTAGTCTACAGATTGAGTTACAGCTACAAAATAATCCATATTATAGTATTCCTGCAGTATATATATGCACCTTATAAGAAATCATACAGAAAACAGTACATCCTCTTTGACAACGCTGTCACTATGCACTAAACGTTTTCTGCTTTATAGCAGTAAAATTAGCCCAACAGAGATCCTCCAACAGTTGAAGAATATCTTTTGCTTCTTGGGCTGCTGTTATATGTGATTGCCATATCAAGCAGTACTTTGCATAGGCAGAAGGAATAAATGGCATCTGGATGTTCGTGTGCCACTGTTGCAGTTCTGACTTGTGGGATTTTTTGTAGTGGAAGCCCTTGGCTGGCCCAACTACCAGAGACTATTTTTTTATCCTCCTCCTGAAGTCGGCGGATGCCCTATCTGATGTCGCCACATTTGGGTATAAAGGTAGTCGGCCGTCACAGTCACCTCAGGTAGTTCTTGCTGTTGGAACGCAAAGCAAAGTGCTAGTCAGTGCATCAGTCCGCAGCAGAGAAAAATGATGTCTGAAGCTAAGTACCCCATTGGAGAAGTTTTCTTCTGCCTTTTGACTAATGTCAGAGAAAGTTAACGTACCATGTTGTCTGCTGGGCAAGTAGATGTAGATCATCCTAGGTGGAAAAAGGAAAAGCCTCAGATTACACTTGTTCTCTTAGGCTTGTGACTGTGTAGCCCCATTTGACGTTTGTGTGGCATAGGCCTTTATCGAGAATCATTCGGAGTCTAATATGCCTCCAGGTCCCTCTACTTCCTTACAAGCCAAAGGACTTAGCCCGTTAGTTGGGTCCAGAACCACTTCACAGGCTATGGATTCTTACGACCACTGTAAAACTGATATCTTTGCATCATCTGGAGATCGCCTCAGCCTACTGTTTGCGGGAGCCTGTTCATCCAAGTACTAGTGAGGAGGTTGACAATAGGCCAAAATCTAAAGCCACACACAAAAAAGCAACCCTCACCTTACCTCAACCTAGGTCTTCCAGCTGTCTCACCCTGACCTACCAACAAGACCTTGTAAGGTTGGCTGAGGGTTTGATTTTCAGATCCAGACACTTCCCTCCCTCTTAAACATCCAGCAGTAAAATAGGGGATACCACATCACAGGCATTTTCTGACTTTCTTGATTTGGGAGGATGACTTTATTCATGATGAACCCACCCTTGAGGAGTGTGCATCTATTGTTTCCTGTGAGGATTCAGATTCCGAGGAGAACCTTGCCTCAGCCCCCCACCCCACCCCCCCAAGGATATTTCAGTTGTGGAAACATTACACACCCTCAAGGTGCACTTCAGATGGGAAGCTGTGGACTACCCCCAATCCAAAAAAATGGATTAAGGGAGTTCCTTAATCTCCCTGAGCATAAACCCCTTGCCATCCCTTTGTTTGAGGTGGTAGATGTATTTCTAGATTCTTCTTTACAACTAGATTCTCTGCCCCCTGCCCCTCAGAAGCCTGACAGATTTTACAGGGTTCTAGATTCCCACAAACACATTTTAAGAACCCTGTGGCAGATCCTGAAGTGGTGATTCCAGGCCCTAATGAAGCAAAAGCTAGCTCTTCCAAAAACCCATTGCCTACAGGTTTGGAAAGAAAGTCTACACCTCTGCTATGAGGGCTTTGAATTGCCAGTTTCATATGGTGAAGTACCAAAAAACTGTACTTGATCAGATGAAGCAGAAACTCTTGGGGATTCGAAATAAGCCCTATTTAAAGAGTTAGTCGATCTATGCAGCTCCTGCTGTAAGGTGACCATGCATGCTCTGCTATGATGCCTCAGAAGCCTCTAGCAAGGCAGTAGCCACAGGATTTGTTATTAGAAGACATTTCTGGCTGAGAGAGCAGTCCCTGCCTGAGCATGTCCAGTCTAAGTCTCCTAGATGCCTCCCTAGACAAACATTTTATTTTTGGCTGTAAGGCTGAAGCTGTCTTAAGAAGATGGAATATAATGCCAAGTCCATGAAAACTGTCAAGGACTTCCTTCAGGTTCAACCCCCTCGATTAAGACAAAATTATCCTACCAAATACTGTTCCTTTCCAGCCCCCCCCCCCATCTAAGCCTAGACAGAGGAAGCCTTGTACGGAAAGGAGCCGAAGACGGCACCAGTGGCTTAGACAGGAGCAGTCTCACCCAAATCGGCCTTTGGGATTACGTCCCTAGGGACCTACTGGGGAGAAATGGACTTTTGCATAGCACTCACTTTTCCTTTCCACCCCCTCCCCTCTTCCCTCCCTCCTCTCAAGCTGGAGGGGAAGGCTATGGATGACTAATAGGAAGGCTGTCAGAGCTTCAGGCTGTTTGTTGAACTTTTCATCATTTCCCACCCAGAGAGAGGGTCTGTCAGGACAGACCCTTCCTTTATACCCAAGGTAGTGACAGTGACTTCTTTAAATCAGAACGTACACTTATCTACTTTCTTTCTTAACCCTCAGAACAAGGGAAAAAGAATCCTTCATTCTTTGGATGTGCATAGGCAATTGTGTTACTACTTAGAACCAAGAATGTCAGAAAATCAGACCAACTTTTTATGGCCTTTGCCAGTAGCTCTGAGGGGAGACCAGTTTCAAAACAAACTATTTTCAAATGGATCTCCCACTGCATCTCTCTTGCTATAGCTGTCATTATAAGAAGCCTCTTGAGGCTGTGAGAACACATTCTACTAGGGCTACTACGTACGTCTACTGCCTTTCTTAAAAGTGTGGCCACGAAGAACATTTTGGATGTAGCTACTTGGTCCTCAGTGCATACCTTCACCAAACATTACAATTTTCCTACCTTTTCCAAGTCTAAAGCAGGATTTGCCACTGCCATTTTGCAGTGCATCCTTGCCTTCTTTAATCTTTTCATCCGCCCTCCTTTTCAGCTCTAGGAATCATCCCACAAGTCACAAGTGCAACAGTGAAACACAAACAACATAGTACAGTTGTGTACACTTACCATAAATGTAAATGTTTGAGTGTATTCACTGTTGCACTATTCTTTCCCTCCCTCCTTCCCCTCTGGCCTATGGAATAGGCTAGGACATTTACCATCTCCAAAAGGGGAGCCAACTTCCTTCACGCATTCTGGAATACAGGGTCCCCGACTCCTGGTCTCAAGGATATACTGGGGGGGCTGCTATTTGTTGGGAACAAGGAAGTACCGAGGTCATAGCCCCACCTGACTCTCTTTATACCCAAACATGGTAACATTGAATAGGGTGTTCACCAGCTTCAGGAGGAGGGAAAAAAGTCTCTGGTAGTCAGACTCGCCAAGGGCTTCCATGTCAGGAAATCTGACAAGTCGGAACTGGAACAGTGAATACTCTAACATCTATATTTATGGTAAATGTACACAACTGTACTTTTTAAACTGCAGTTAAAAGAACAAAGCAAATGTAAGCATTCTCATCAATTGAACCAAATGATATTGATGTAAAAAAAAAAAACCATCAACCTTTTTATGAGGTTTATTTGAGAGGCAGATTTCCCTGAAGGGACACTATTGTGCAACAGTAAAGGATCATTTTGGAATTTAGATAAATTTAAATCTACAGAACCAACTCCTTTAGAAAAGCTAATTACCTGTTTGATTTTTGTTGGATCAACTGTCAGAGCAGACTATTATCCTTGGCTATTGCCTTTTGGTATGCCCACTATAGTAAACTATTTTGCATATCAGGGTTCACTGTACTAGGGCCCTGTCATCTTTGATGGCATATTGGAAAGGGGTGGAATCTAGATAAATGCTAGACGCACTAAATCAACATGGTCTTCTGCACATACTCTTACAAGTAACTACAGATTCATCTGATGTTGTCAATTTTCATTCTCTCCTCAACTTATGGGTTTGGATCCCGTCCTTCGGATATCACTCGGCTATTGCAAAAGCTTGTGGCAACCAGAAAACTCTCAAGCTACTCGTTAGCCATAATGCACCAACCCCAAGTACTTCAGATCTTGATTGCCGCCACCAGCAAAAGACGTGGTGTCACAGTGCTCTTGAGTGACTTTTTTATTATTGAGATAAGTTAACCATTATTTCTCTTTAAAAAATCATTTTCTTCTCTTCTCAGTCTAGTTACTGTTTTGACTCCCCGTCCCCTGTTTTTTTGTCTAAAACCACTCTTCTTGTAGTAATGTACCTTCGCACTTTTAGTACTCTTTCCCTTTCTTGCACTTTACAGTGCATTTCCCACTGTTAATACCATTGTTGGTAGTCTTTCCCTTTTTTTCTATTAAAAAAAAAAATAATAATTTAAACCTTTCCAGATATTTTTCTGTGGTATTTTTTTACCTTTCTTAATATTAAGATGGTAGAGAAAGTCTGGTTTCAAGAAGTGTACTAAATGTCATAAAATTCTGCTTTCCTATACACATTCCTTGTGTTTGCTGTTTAGGACCTTATCTACAGGAGGGCTGCTTGATTTGCCACTCTTTTAACCCTAGAGCTCTGGTGGAGCCGAAAAATGAATACATTCTTAAAAGGTTACTTCCTTCCTCTGTCTGAGGCCTTATCTGGTGCTTCCCCTGAGAAAACTAAGCCGACTATTTCTCCCAGTACTTCTACAGCTTTTACAAAATTGCCTAGGAAATCCTAAGAAAAGACCTCTTTCAGATCCGACTGACTCTTCATATCCTAAAAAGGAAATGACAAATTTGGCAGATCAGACTTCACACTCTGATCCAAGGCACCTGACCAGGGAACTCGGTGAACCCTCTTCAATCTAGAGTCCCTTCTGCATTTTTGGAGAGACCTAGGTCTCTTTCCTTTGTGTCCACGTGCTCTTCCCGGAGCTTTACACAAGATGATGTGGAGAGATTAGTGAGAAGGATTCTCTTGGCATAGAGCATGCCCAGCGTTCCATCGGCTCCTACCCATTTGGGTCAGGAGATCCGACCTTCCACCACTCCCTCTGTGCAGTTTCCTCTTCCGATTCCATACATGGTCTTGGAGATAGCAAATCTGATTTGTCTGGGTCCATCTGCATTGGATATAAGAATATCCTTATCCTCTGATCCAAAGCTTGCTCTGAGCTATTTGATAACATCGGATCCGGGGAGCTCTGAGCCACAGCTGCCATGTTGGGTCCAGGGTGTCACGGTCGACACCAGAGTTCTCGGAGGTGCCTTGGCATGGGTTAGTTCAACTCTGTCTTCAGCCTTGTGGGAGTCCTTCTTGGAGCAGGGAAGGACTTTGGTCCAGAGGCTTGCCATTACAGCTCTGGGATCTTGTTCCTCTGTGGGGTGATCTGCCTTTGCGGTCATGGAGAGAGCCTTGTCAGCATCCTCGACAAAGACTGTTCCCTTCCTCTCAGATCCTCAGTCTACAGACTTGCCATCTGTTTGCTTAGAGTCTTATCTACCCTCTCCACAGGGACTGTTGACACAAACTCTAAGCTTCCCAGAAGGATCTTTCTACCTCTTCTGATACCTCCCCAGAGCACCCCACTGAGGAGGTTCCGAAGAAAACGTGCAAGAGGAGGCACTTAAGACTCTCTCCTGAGGAGTCGGTCACTGAAGACGCAGACTTTGGTGAAGGGTCACCTCCTGAATATGTCCAGTTTGAAGACATCTTTGAAATCCTGAAACAGCGAGGTGGCTGTGTTCCTGGTAGAGTTTGGTACCGGCCCGTTTACCTCCTGGGTGACTCCACCCACTGATGACCTCCTATATTTGATTTCACAGTGGACATTGAACACCCCAGACACCATTGAACCAATCCTCTGGAGACCGGACAAAATTTTAACAGCACCAGAGGACAGACAGTTTTGGACAAATGAGGTGCCTGTTGATGCCACTAAAGAGGAACTATTTGAAGAGAGTTGCACTGTCTGTCCTCCATACAAGGAGTATTGATCGATGGACAAGTTTGGAAAGTGTCTATGCTTCAGCAACCTTTACCTGAAGGTCTCTGAACTATTTGGCACATTCCACTAGGTTACAGAGAGACCTAGTTAAGGATCTGTCTGATACGCTTTTAGGATCCATTTCTGAAGAGGTACGGGCATCTTTTACTCAGTTGGCTACTCTGCAATCAATTTCCAATTCTTCCATAAGGTTAATTTTGCATGTGACCGAAGGAACCGCAAGGGCAGCTAGTTCAGCCATTTCCATAAGGAGGCACTTCTGGATGCGCTTATGTGATTTTGCGGAGCCCCTTCAAGTCTTTGTTCGTCAATGCCCCCTTTGACAATGTCTCTATTTGGCTCCAAAGTTAAGGACACTTTATCCTGGTGTGAAAAGGACTGAACCATGAGCATATGTTTTTCCACGCCTCAAAGATCCTTTTCCAGGAATCTACAAGGTACTGGAAAAATGTGGTTCAAAAAGTCCAAGGGTCATTTCCAGGACATACATGGAGGAGGTTCCCCCAGGAGTAGAGGGAGCACTCCAATGGTAATTTCCACCCTAGCGGCAAAGGTAGCCCACAAAACCAAGGGTATAGAGATTCATTTTTCGACAGACCCTTCAAGCACTCCTGATAGGAGGCCCAATTGTCCCCCTTTGGAGGAAATCAGGGGTCAATTATCCCTGCACCTGAGAGCCTGGCTAGAGATAACAGATACATGAGTGGAGAGGATCATTTCCATAAGTTATATAATAACCTTTTCCCTCTCTCCTCCAAACTCAAGAAAAATCTCTGATTTTCCACCCAGTCAGAGGAAACGAGCAGCACTTCAAATACAAAAATTGCTAGAAAAAGAGTAATCCAACAGGTCCCATCAGCCCAGATAGAATCTGGAACTTACTCCAGATTCTTTTTAGTGCCAAAGGAAACCGGGGACTGGAGACCAATCTTGGATCTCAGCAACTTGAACAAGTCAGTTTGCACCAAGTTTCATATGTTCACAGTTCAGTCCATTCTCCCATTTCTGGGCAAAGATGACTGGATGTGCTTGATGGACCTTCAGGATGCATACGATCACATAAAGATGAATAGGCGGTCCAGAAGGTATTTATGCTTCTTGCTGGGAGCCAGTCACTACCAATTCAGAGTTCTGCCTTTTGGTCTCACCACAGCCCCCAGGGTGTTCACCAAATGTATGGCAGTAGTGGCAGCCCACTTGAGACTGCAAAGATTCCGGGTGTTTCCATATCTGGATGACTGGCTCATTACCACCCCAACCAGACATATCAAGTAATACAGGCAAGAAGTCAGATTCTTCAGACATGCTCTTATCTGGAGATAAACATACATTTCAAAAAGTCTCACTTGGATCCTACTCAAAAGCTGGAGTTTGTAGGTTCATAGGTAGGTACTAGGCTATTGGTCCTAGGGCCTATATAAGCCTAGCCAAATGGTACCCTGGCTTTCGCCACCCAAGAAAATTATTTTCCTGTGCCCCTGTCGAGCAGAGCCACAGAAGTGATCCCGGGGGTGAATTTCTCATCTCCCATCCAATCATCAAGATTTTTCTTGAAGAGTGCTAATGAGGAGCTTTGTTTGATATAGATAGGTAGTTTGTTCCAGAGTATGGGAAATCCCTGGGACAGGAATCTATCCCTCCAGCATGTTCTGTTTATTGTGGTGACCAGGTTTAGGTCCTTAGAGCGCGTAGCTTGGAGGGATTGAGATTTCTTTAAGTGGAGCATGTCCAACAGTTCAGGGTTTGACATGGCCTTGTATGTTAAGCAGAGATTGCCTATGAGTAGATGATATGCCACAGAGTGTAGCTGGAGTTTTTTTTAGATAGTCAGCATAGGGCATCTGCTTTAGGCCTGTGATTCTTTTAGTGTGGTATTTCTGCAGCCTTTCTAGCTATTGCAGATGTCTTGTGAGGTACATACCAAACTGGGCGTTGTACTCTATAATAGGTCTAATGAGGGATGAGTACAGTGGGACAATGACCTCCTTTTTTCTGGATGAAAAGCCCTTGGTGATGAGGTATGCCACGTAAAAGGATTTCCTAACTGTTGTGGTGATGTGGTTATCGAAGGTGAGACCACTGTCCACCTGTGTCCCTAAGTCTCTCATCACACTTTCAGTGTACTGCCATCTATGTGGTAATTCATGGGTACATGGTTTTTCCCAAAGGGGATAACTATACATTTCTTGGCATTAAGCTTGAGCCCATGGCTCTGACACCAAGCATCTGTTTCTGTAAGGCCCTTTTGTAGAATATCCACATCATTTGGGGATTCAGTAATGGCTCCCAGTTTGCAGTCATCTGTGAACTTTGTTAGCCAGAGTCCCTTAGTGTTGGCCTTTACTTCAGAGAAGTAGATGCCAAACAAGAGCGGTCCCAGGACTGAACTCTGAGGTACTCCACTTGTCACTTGTCTGGAGCTGGATTTGGAGTCTGCTACTTTTACAGTGTGGGTTTTGTCAGTAAGCCAGTTGGCAACCCATCGAGTGAAGTAGGGATTAATGCCCAGCTTAATAAAGTTTATCTAGGATTTCAGAGTGGGACAGCTTCAATCGAAACAAGCTCTACAAGGCCGTCTGTTCATTCCTCCTCAGCCCAAGGCCATAGTGACCACAGATGCTTCCCATTTAGGGTGTGGGGGGCATTACCTGGGGAGGACTGTTCAAGACGCATGGTCCCCCAAAGACCCCAATTTACATATCTGTGTTCTAGAGATGAGAGCGGCGCTTTTAATGTTGCAGGCCTTTAAAGAAGCTGTCCCCCTTGGGGACGAGTGCAATTCAAATGGACAACATGTCAGTAGTTTGCTACATTTACAAACAAGGAGGAACCAAGTCTTACCCCTTGTGTCAAGAAGCACTCGGAGTGAGGCGATTTTATCCAACTGCCTTCTCATCACAGCACACATTCCAGAGTCCAGTGTGATAGCAGACAAGCTGAGCAGGTGCATTCTTTTACCTCACAAATGGTCTGAACAAAAATGTGGCGGATATGCTTTTTCATAAGTGGGGCCAGCCTTGCTGCAATCTTTTTGCTTCTTCCCTGCACAAGTGCAGCAGCTACTTTGCCCTGATCCCCCCACAGGGGGAGTCACCAAAGGATGGTCTATTTCATGACTGCCCCCCCCTCAGCCTTCTTTATGCCTACCCACCAATCCCACTAATTTCCATGTTTCTGCAGAAAGCTGCCATGTTGAAGAAAAAAGTTATCCTTCCTTTACCTCTTTGGCCTCAACAGATTTGGTTCCCCTTCCTTTGGCCTCACTTACTCCACCAACCATGGTTTCTGGATCCGACTCCAGACCTGTCTCATCCAACAGGCATGATTCATAGACGTACTGAACCTCTGGCTGACTGGCTTCTTCAGTTCCATTAATAGCCAGACAACTTATGTTCTCCTGTCCAGTTTGTCAGATACTTCACATAAACCATTAACACGTACTCTACTTCAGTAAATGGGAGATGATTTGCTTACTGAGTTCGCAAGAATAACATTGATCCATTTTCATCCGCTTTGCATAGTATTCTCAAATTCATAGCCATGCTTTTTAAAGATGAAGCAAGCTCCTCCATAGGGAAGGTCCAGCTAGCAGCAATCTCAAATTTTCAGGATTTAAAGGTGTTTGTTTCCTCCCATCGGCTATGCAAAACCTTTTTGCAAGGCACTCTTCTAAGACCTTCTTTTAGAGACCGTAGTCCCCCATGGGATCTTAATCTGGTTTGGCAGCAACTTTCTCAACCCCACTTTGAACCAGCAGCTAAATATGAACTAAAGTATCTCTCTTGGTAAACCGTTTTTCTAGTAGCCATTACTTCTGTGTAGAAGAATTTCAGATATTCAGTCGTGGTCTTCAAAACCGCTGTATTTGATCTTTCACAAAGAAGTGTTGGTTCTTAAAGTGGTTTCAGAGTCTAACATTAATAAATCTATCAATTTGCCGTTATTCTTCCCCAGATTTTATAACAAAGGTGAGTGCACGTGACATTTATATTGGATGTTCACAGGCAATTACGTTTTTACCTGCACAGAACAGAAAGCATCAGGAAGACAGACCCAGATGTTCATCGTGCATACAGCTGCAGTAATCACAGGTGGGTTCTCTGCCGTCAGGCGGGTCCTCGGTCGGCCGAATTCCAAAGTCTAGGTCCGGCGTCGGTTGTCGTCGCTTTCTTTCCTGACGTCAGTGCGACAGGGGTATATAAGACACAGCCGACACCATATTCTCCAGTCTTTTTTGCCGTGCGGTGCCCGAAGCAGAAGCAGTTCGCAACTTCCGGTCGGCCAGCTCCTGAAATTACGAATAATTGGAAACCGAAGTCTTCTTTAAAGCTAAGTACCTCGTTGGAGAAACTTTTCTTGCCTCAGACCGATGTCAGACAAAGTTAACAATTGTATTTCTTGTGGGAAGCAAATACCGCATAAGGATTTCCATTCCCTCTGCATACCTTGTTTAGGCCCAGACCACGACGTCTTGGCCTGTCACTTTTGCGCTACTTTCAATAAACGCACTATTAAGCGTCGGGCGGAGTTCGCCCAGCACTTCTTTGGTAAAGCCTTTGATTATAAAATGTCGTTGGATACTCCGACTACCGTTTTGTCCAAAAAACGCAAGGACAAAGACCCGCACGCGAGGCCCGCGGTCTCCACCGACACCACGCCAAAACCGGCTACACGTGGTCCGGTTCTCAGCGAGGTGCCTACGCAGCCCCTGACTACCGACGACACTTCTTTGGCGGTGTCCTCTGTAACCGAGACCGCAGGTACCTCGGCCCATACCCAGACTACAACCACCGAAGCCACTGTGAGTGTTGAGCCTCCTAATGTGGATAGGTCCACTTCCACCCATGGTGTCTTTAGACCCTCATCTTCCTTCTCCATTAAGGCCTTTACTAAGCCCAAATCAGCCATGCATCCCAAGAGGCCTGTTGCACAGGGCCCATCTCCAGGCCCCATGCCTAAAAAGCAGATGCTAAAAATGGCTGAGGATTTAATTACTCTTATCAGGGGTTCCCAGCCCTTCCAGACAAGAGACCCAGAGTGGAGGAAGCTTCTCCCTCTTCTGACCAGGATTCCATTTTTCAGAACATTCTGATGAAGAGGAACACTCGTACTCCCTTTTGAAGATTGATGCTGAGCAGTCAATTCCTTCTGTATCTCCCCAAGAGGATTTCTCTTTTGGGGAAACCTTGCACACCTTGAGGGAACACTTCCATTGGGAAGGCCAAGACTTTTCTGATTCCAAGAAAAGACTTAGGGAATTTCTTTTGTTACCTCAGCACAGACCACTGGCGATACCTCCTGTCTTGGACATACTTGATGATGTTTATTCGGAGGCTTGCCTAAATCCGGATTCCCTGCCTCCTGCCCCAGTCAAGCCTGATAGGTACTACAGAGTTCCTAACTCTCACCAGTTTCTTTACAAAAGCCATAATGCTGACCCTGAAACCATTTCTCAAGGCCCCAAGGGAATGAAGGCCTCTACTGCTAAGAATCCACTACCTTCGAGAGAGTCTAGATCCTTAGAAAGGTGGGGAAAAAAGGTATATACCTCGGCCACCCTAGCCATGAGGGCCTTAAATTGTCAGTTCCATATGCTTAAATATCAGCAGTTTCTGTTATCACAATTAAGAAATAAAATGTCTCAACGTGAACAACCAGATTTGAAGGAGTTGCAGGATATGATGCATAGTGCAGAACAAGTGGGTAGATGCACCTTACAATGTGTGGCTATGATGCCCTAGAGGCCTCAAGCAGAGCTGCTGTGACAGGATCAGTCATTCGTAGACATGCCTGGCTTAGAGAACAAACCTTGCCTGACCATGTTAAAGCTAAGCTACTAGATGCTCCTTTACAAAAGGATGTACTATTTGGTACTAATGCTGAGGAGATACTACGGAAAATGGAAGAAAAAGCTAAATCTATGCAAACTGTCAAAGCTTTTCTACAGGTTCAGCCACCACGTTTTAGCAGAAATTGGCCTTCAAAGAACTGGTCCTTTCCAGCCACGGACAAGCCACAAAGAGGTAGATACAGGCGCACAAGGGGCAGAGGACAACCTCAAGGATCATATAGAGGCAAACAATGGCAAACTCCAGCAACAAGAGGTGGCGAAGACAGTGCACAGCAATACAGGAAACAAACCCAATGACTTCCACCTTTTCATGCCAAGCAAGTCTCAGCTGGCATCACCCTTGGGAGGAAAGCTGGCATTATTTACAAGAAATTGGCATACTATCACAACAGACAAATGGATCCTGGACATTATAAACAGAGGCTACAGATTTCATTTTCACACTCTCCCAAAAATGAGGCATGCCGAACCTGCCACACAATCAAAGGGCAGAGGCTCAAATACAAATTTCAAAGCTTATGGCCATGAAAGCTATTCAAGAGGTACCTCCTCACAAACAAGGTCAAGGTTTTTATTCCAGACTTTTTCTGGTACCAAGGAAAGGAACCGACTGGAGACCCATTTTGGACTTATCCATCCTAAACACATTTCTACTGCACCAAAATTCAAGATGCTCACATTACAGCAGCTTCTTCCCATGCTGGGCAAGGAGTTTTGGCTGGTAACACTGGACCTCAAGGAGGCATACCTGCATGTCCCAATCAGACAAAGCTGCAGAAGATACCTCAGATTTCTTGCAGGTTCAATCCACTATCAATTCTCTGCATTGCCCTTTGGCTTATCTACTGCGCCCAGAGTATTCATGAAATGCCTGGCATCAGTAATTGCCTACTGCAGACTTCAAGGGATACAAATTTACCCTTATTTGGACGACTGCCTGATCCAAGCGGACAACAAGCACATACTTCTGGAACATCTGGCTTATGTAACACGGTTATTGAATTCTCTGGGATACACAGTCAACAAGGAGAAATCCAGGCTAACACCATCTCAGAAAATAACTTTCCTGGGTGCCAACTTGGACACAAAAACCCAGATGGCCTATTGTACGCCAGAAAAACAAGGGCAACTAACTCATTACTTCAAAATACTCGCAAATTGTACCAGGCTGACTGCAAGGAAAATCCTGCAGGCTCTGGGCTTCATGGCATCTTGCATTCTTCTAATCCCATGTGCAAAGTTGCATATGAGGAAACTTCAGTGGTACCTAAACCTATGGTCTCAACACAGCCACAGTTTGGAAACAATAATACCAATAATTCCATGTTTGCAAAAGGAATTTCTATGGTGGGCCCAAGCATGCCAAACAAACACAGGTCTCCCATTCTGCAAGCCTCAAGCAAATAAAGTCATCACAACAGATGCCTCAGATTACACCTGGGGGGCGCACATGACAGACAGGTGCATTCAGGGCAAATGGTCCCAAAAGGAAAAGCACCTTCACATCAATCAAAAAGAAATGCTAGCAGTGATAAATGCAATTACAATTTTCAAGGACCTCCTGCATCCAGGGCAATTATTGAGAAGAACAGACAACGCCACAGTAATGTGGTACATAAACAAACAAGGTGGAACACAGTCATACCCCCTGTGCAGGCTAGCCATGTCACTTTGGAACTTGGCTCTGGAATGGCAAATCGAACTTCAAGCACAGTACTTGCCAGGATTGGAAAACATGCTGGCAGACAATCTAAGCAAAAATATGACAGATCCACACGAATGGAAGTTGCATCCCCAAGTGTTTACAAAAATAATACAAGCGTGGGGAAGACCAGACATAGATCTCTTCGCCTCCCACAGGAATCATCAATTGAAAAAGTTCTGTTCAAGGACCTTTCATCCAAAGGCCTGGAGAGTGGACGCCCTTACTTTCAGTTGGGCAACATGGACAGTTTACGCTTTCCCACCTTTGCCTCTTCTGCCCAAGGTGCTCTTGAAAGCAAGAGCAGACAGGCCGAAGATGATACTGATTGCTTCAGACTGGCCAAGACAACACTGGTACCCACTCCTGAGGAGCCTAACACATACTCCTCCCTGGACTCTACCTCTAATGCCTCTTCTACTGACTCAGCACAGCTACAAAACTCTTCACAGTCAGCTGAAAACTCTCAATCTGGCTGCATGGAAAATTCCTTAACACCACCACAGACCCTACTTTCTAAAGAGGTGCAGGGTGTCATTTTGGAGGCCAGAAGGTCATCTACTAGAAAGGCTTACTCCGCAAAATGGAAACTTTTTTGCGCTTGGAATGAGAAAAAAGGCCAGGATCCTAGAAAACTGAATTTGCCTCAGATATTACAGTATCTAGCTGAGCTGTTGAATAGTGGACTTTCATTTTCCTCTATCAAAATTCATGCCTCAGCCATTTCTGCAGAATACAACACTGATCCACCCTTATTCTCTCACCCACTTTTAAGACCGTTCCTCAGAGGAGCTAAGAATATAAGACCTCCAAGGAAACAACCAATACCAACCTAGGATCTTAACTACATCCTAGAAAAATTAACATTGCCTCCCTTTGAACCAGCTGCCTCAACGGATTTGCAATATTTGTCCTGGAAAACAGCCTTCCTTCTAGCCATTACCTCAGCTCGTAGGGTTTTGGAACTTCAAGCCCTCATGGCTGTGCAGCCCTTTCTCATCTTCCATCAGGACAGGGTTTCCCTATGAACCAACCCTTCATTTATGCCTAAGGTAGTATCCAGGGTAGCTTTAAATCAGCCCATACACTTACCTACCTTTTACCCCAATCCTCAAAACAAAGGGGAAAGGCTGCTACATTCCTTAGACATCCATAGACAGCTACGTTACTATTTGGACAGAACACAGCCCTTCAGGAAATCAGAACAACTTTTTTGTGTCCTATGCTGTAGGAGCTCAAGGGAAGCCAATTTCCAAAAAGACAATTTCAAAATGGATAGGCCATTGCATACGGTTTTGTTACTCCTTTCATGGCAAACCTGTTCCTACAGGCATCAGATCCCACTCAAGGGCCACAGCTACCTCTACAGCCTTCCTCAGAGGAGTCCCTACCAAAGATATTTTGGAGGCAGCCACTTGGAGTTCTGTGCATACCTTCACAAAACACTACCACCTGCCTTTATATTCCAAGACTAGAGCAGGCTTTGCCACTGCTGTGTTGCAGGGCATTCTGGCTGCTCCCAGTTCCACCTAGTGCCTACCACCCTGTACGTAGCTTTGGGATTCTACCCATCTGTGATTACTGCAGCTGTATGCACGATGAACATAGTACAGATGTCCTTCAAGGATGCATCTGCAGTCATAACATATGGGTTGTCCTGCCTCAGGCAGCCCTTCGGTCGGCCGGATTCCAAAGTCTGGGTCTGGCCTCGGCTGATGTCGCACTTTCCCCGACGTCAGAGCGTCTGGGGTATAAAAGCATCAGCCGACGCCATTTTCCTCAGTCTTTCTTGTCGCGCGGTGCCCGAAGCAGAAGCTGTTCGCAAGTGCCAGTCGGTCAGATCCAGTGAATTCAGCTACTGAAGACTTCGAAAAAAGCTAAGTACCCCGTTGGGGACTCTTTCTTGCCTCAGCCGATGTCAGACAAAGTAAATAATTGTTTAACTTGTGGGAAACAAATACCTCATAAGGATTTCCATTCCTACTGCCTTCCTTGCTTAGGCCCAGACCACGACGTATCGGCCTGTTTAGCCTGTGCTTCCTTCAACCAACGAACTCTTAGACGTCGGTCGGAGTTTGCAGAGGAATTTTTTGGAGCCGCTTTTGCTTATAAAATGCCGTCGGAGACTCCGACTTCGCATATGGTCAAAAAATGCAAGGAAAAGGACAGACACTCGCGGCCCGCGGTTTCGGCTAAAACCACGGCTAGGCCTACCGCAAGTGCCTCGGTTTCGGCCGAAACAGAGTCCTCGGAGATCCTTCTTCAGTAACCATACTTCCGACCACCGAGGCCCGGGAGGCCCCGGCTGAGTCGGCTTCAGAACTTCCTACTGAAACCAGTGTTCAGGAAATGTCCGACACCATACCTTTGGACATTTCTACTCCTGCACGTGGGGCTGCTAGGCCCCCTGCTTCCATGTCCATTAAGGCCTTTTCAAGGGCTAAAGCTGCCAAACTTTCTAAAGCTTTGCCTGCCAAACCTACCTCCCAGAGGCCTTCCTCCTCTTCACAGATCCTCAGCCTTGCTGAGGACCTTATTTCCTTAATCAGGGGTTCACAACCTCACCCAGACAGGGCCTCTCAACCTCCTCCAGACAAAAGGCCCAGGACTGACCCCTCTGACCCACACTCCTCAGATGATTCCACGGATGGATCTGAGTTGTCAGACCACCAGGAGGGGGCTTACTCGCCTTATGAGGATTCAGATGCTGAGGAATCTATCCCTTCGGCCTCCCCTCCTGAAGAGTTTTCCTTTGGTGAGACTCTACACTCCATGAGAGAGCATTTTCAATGGCAAGGTCAGGATTTCTCTGATTCTAGAAAAAGATTAAGGACCTTTTTTGCATTTGCCTCAGCATAGGCCCTTAGCTATACCTCATGTTCTGAATGTAATTGATGATGTGTACAATGATGTCAGTACAGCCCCTGATACTCTTCCTCCGGCCCCTGCCAAACCTGACAGATACTACAGGGTCCCGGATTCTCATTTCCATCTGTATAAAGCCCATTCTGCAGACCCAGAAACTATTTCTCAGGGCCCTAAAGGGGTTGCGGCCGCTACTGCCAAAAATCCTCTACCCTCTGAAAGAGAGACTAGAGCTTTAGAGAGATGGGGAAAGAAGGTGTATACTTATGCAACTCTTTCTGTCAGGGCATTAAACTGTCAATTTCATATGATACAGTACCAAGAGTATTTGTTAGATGAACTGAATAAAAAACTTTCTTCTCCTGAACCCCTAGACCGTAAATCCCTTCAGGATTTGGTACACAACTCACTACAGGTTAGTAATCATTTCTTAAAATGTGGCTATGATGCACTGGAGGCTTCATTTAGATCAGCTATGACTGGGGCAGTTATTCGTAGGCATGCCTGGCTGAAGGAGCAATCTTTGCCAGACCATGTCAAAGCTAAACTCCTGGATGCTCCAATGGAGAAACAAAATTTATTTGACTCCTCTGCACAGGAGATCTTAAAGGTTGAAGAAAAGGCAAAATCTGTGCAAACAGTTAAAGATTTCCTGCAAGTTCAACCACCGAGATTCAGCAGAAACTAGCCTACTAAGAACTGGTCCTTTCCAGACTCGGACAGAGCCCAGAGAGGCAGGAACAGGCGCCCTAGAGGCAGAGGTCAATCGAAGGGCTCCTACAGAGGCCGTCAGTGGCAGCCTGCCAACCAGAGAAGTAGTGCAACAACAACAACCACTACACCAGGACAGGCTCAATGACTTAACTCTGATTCCGCCTACCAGGGATCAACTGGAAGCACCCTTGGGCGGAAAGCTGGCTTTATTCTCAAAAAACTGGCATTACATTACAAAGGATACATGGACACTGCAAATAATAGACAAGGGATACAGGTTCCACTTCCACACTTTGCCAAAAAGAAGCGGAATGCCAAACCTTCCACCAAATCAGAGGGCAGAGGCTTTAAGACAAATCATCAATTTACTTCAGATGAAAGCTGTAGAAAAGGTACCATGTTCAGAACAAGGCCAAGGATTTTACTCCATACTATTCCTTGTACCAAGAAAAGAAAATCAATGGATTCCTATTCTCGACCTGTCCGCACTGAACACTTATCTCATTGTGCCAAAATTCAAAATGCTGACCCTACAGCAACTTCTTCCCATGTTGGGCAAGGAGTCTTGGCTGGTGACTCTAGATCTCAAGGAGGCATACCTGCACGTCCCTATTCGACCAAGTTGCAGAAGACACCTCAGATTTCTTACAGGATCAGAGCATTATCAATTCTCAGCATTGCCCTTTGGCTTTTCTACTGCACCCAGAGTATTCACGAAATGCCTGGCATCAGTAATTGCACATTGCAGACTACAGGGAATTCAAATTTACCCATACCTGGACGACTGCCTAATACAAGCGGACAACAAGGAAAATTTGATAAAGGACTTGGCCTACGCCATACACCTGCTACAGACCTTGGGATACACAGTCAACATCCAAAAGTCAAGACTAGTACCATCCCAAAGGATAACCTTTTTGGGTGCAGATCTGGACACAACCACCCAAATGGCCTTTCTCACAGAAGAAAAACAAAAACAACTTCCAGATTACTTCATGATTCTGACAAGACAAACTCAGCTTACTGCAAGGAAAATCCTGCAGGCCCTGGGTTACATGGCATCCTGCATAATTCTAATACCGCATGCCAGGCTGCATATGAGGAAATTACAGTGGTACCTAAGGAGTGTATGGTCTCAACACAGCCACAGTTTAGAAACCATGATACCAATCATTCCATGCCTTCAAAAGAAATTCCTGTGGTGGGCTCAGGCCTGCCAGTCCAACAGAGGGTTGCCTTTCAACAAACCAAAAACAAGGCAGACCATCACCACGGACGCCTCAGACCGAGGATGGGGAGCACACATGGAGGGCAAATGTATCCAAGGCCTATGGCCTCAAGGACAGCTAAGCATGCACATAAACCAAAAGGAAATGCTGGCAGTGAGGCATGCAATCGAGGCATTCAAACCCTTCCTCCAACAAGGACACCTGTTAATAAGGACAGACAACACCACGGTCATGTGGTACATAAACAAGCATGGAGGCACACATTCTTACCCTCTATGCCGGATGGCTATGAATCTGTGGGAACTATGCCCGAATCTCAATATCCAACTACAGTCCCAATTCGTGCCAGGGAAAGAAAATGCACTGGTGGACAGCTTAAGCAGAACTACCATGGATGCACACGAATGAATGCTGCACCCAGACATCTTCCAACTCATAGCAAAGACATGGGGAATGCCGGACATAGATCTGTTCGCCTCCCCACTCAACCATCAACTGAAGACATTCTGCTCAAGGACATACCACCCACAAGCTTGGAGGGTGGACTCTCTCTCTTTCAGTTGGAAAGCCCTAACAGTACATGCCTTCCCACCTCTCCCATTGATGTACAACATTCTACTGAAGATCAGGGAGGAACAGCCAAAAGTGATACTAATAGCTCCGGACTGGCCAAGACAACACTGGTACCCATTATTGAGAAGCATGTCTCAGGCAAAATCATGGCCTCTCCCCCTATGGCCTCTTCTTCTGACGCAGAACAATTTCAAGACCCTGCATCCCAACTTGAAAACATTGCAGCTAACTGCCTGGAAAATTCCCTAAATCCCAATCAAAGTGTTTTATCTCAGAGGGTGAAGGACGTTATCCTGGAGGCTCGCAGGCCTTCCACAAGGAAGACATACTCAGCTAAATGGAAGAGATTTCTCATTTGGAGCACATCAAAAGGCTCAGATGTCACAGTGGCAAACATAACAAGTATCCTAGAATACTTAGCAGAACTGTTCCACAATGGCCTGTCCTATTTTTCCATTAAGATTCATGCTTCAGCAATTTCAGCAGAATACAATGTGGATCCACCTATCTTCTCGCACCCTCTCCTCAGACAATTCCTGAGAGGGATCAAAAATATTAAACCTCCAAGAAGACCCCCTCTACCTGCCTGGGATCTCAACTTTGTGCTGGAGAAACTGACACTTCCTCCTTTTGAACCAGCAGCATCGGCGGATCTACAGTTTCTATCTTGGAAAACTGCATTCCTACTGGCAATCACTTCAGCAAGAAGAGTATCTGAGTTACAAGCATTAATGGCAGTGCAGCCTTTTCTTATTTTCCACCAGGACAGGGTTTCACTAAGAACCAATCCTACTTTTATGCCAAAGGTGGTATCTAGGGTATCCTTGAACCAAGCTATTCACTTGCCTACGTTCTTCCCTAATCCACAGAATAGAGGGGAAAAACTTTTGCACACCCTGGATATGCACAGACAACTACGCTACTACTTGGACAGAACAAAAACTAGCAGAAAAACTGACCAACTTTTTGTAGCATATGCAACTGGGGTGCAAAGAAGAGCAATTTCCAAACAGACAATTTCAAAATGGATAGGAAATTACATTTGATTTTGCTACTCCTTTCATGGAAAGACAGTTCCTGAGAACATCAGGCTTCACTCCACAAGGGCAACGGCCACCACTACAGCCTTCCTACGAGGGGTGGCTACCAAGGACATTTTAGAAGCTGCTACTTGGAGCTCCGTGCATACATTTGCCAAGCATTACAATCTACCTTTATACTCTAGATCCAGAGCAGGGTTTGCTACTGCAGTCCTGCAGGGGATCTTAACTACACCATCCTTTTCTTAGTACCTCCTCCCCCAGATTGGCTATGGTATTCTACCCATATGTTATGACTACAGATGCATCCTTGAAGGACATAGTACAGTTTTGTACCTACCATAAATGTAGATGTCCGATAGGTATGCATCTGCAGTCAGGATTACCCTCCCTCCTTGCCCTCTGTGGTATTCCTTGGGTTCTTACCCCTCTTTTAGCTAGCTGGGGGAATCTATTATGGTGTATTTGTTTGTTTATACATGTATATAATTTGCAAATGTTTGGAACTTTTCAGCATTTATCCAAATTTAGCCTTCCTAGAGGGCACTTGGCATCTGGGGCAAGAAAAACTGAGGAAAATGGCGTCGGCTGGTGCTTTTATACCCCCGACGCTCTGGCCTCGGGGAAAGTGCGACATCAGCCGAGGCCAGACCCAGACTTTGGAATCCGGCCGACCGAAGGGCTGCCTAAGGCAGGACAACCCATATGTTATGACTGCAGATGCATACCTATCGGACATCTACATTTATGGTAGGTACAAAACTGTACTTTTTGTGCCTACCATAAATGTAGATGTTCGAGTGCTAATACAGCTGCAGTACAGGTTTCCCTCCCTCCTTCCCCTCTTGGTAAAGGCCTAGTGGCTAACACCTCCTCATACAACCTCATTTGGGTTATCCTTCTGTGGTTTATTTGCTTGCAACTACTGTTTTTTGATTAGATTGCATTGCTTGACTATATATATATATATATATACATATATATATATATATATATATATATATATATATATATATATATATATATAATTTATGTATTGCCTTCCTTCTGGGGGCACCTGACATCTGGGGCAAGAAAGACTGAAGAATATGGTGTCTGCTGTGTCTTATATACCCCTGTCGCACTGACGTCAGGAAAGAAAGCGACGACAACCGACGCCGGACCTAGACTTTGGAATTCGGCCGACCGAGGACCCGCCTGACGGCAGAGAACCCATCTGTGATTACTGCAGCTGTATTAGCACTCGACCATCTACATTTATGGTAGGTACAAAACTGTACTTTACTTGTTTCCATTTCAGACATAAAACTAGGAAAACCTGTTGCCAAAATGACTCTAACCAGATGGCTTATGGATTATATTTCTTACATATACAATAAATTGGACATTTTTTTTATCAAAACCATTGTAAAGCTCATTCCACTAGAGCCATGTCTACGTATTCAGTCTTCCAGTCTGGAGCTTCTGTGAATGACATTTGTGCTGCAGCTACTTGGGCTACTCCCCACACATTTGTTACCCATTACAAATGAGATATGGTCTCCAGGGGTAGAGCATCATTTGGTTCAATGGTGCTCAGGGATGCTCTTCCTCGAGTCCACCTGTGGATGTAGGTAGCTGGGGACTGCCCCATAGGTTGAGGACAGAATGAAAATTCACAACAGCAGATAAAGAAGTTATGTACTCACCACAAAGTTCCATCTGTGTTGTCCATTTTCATTCTTCATCTCCCCTCCCACTAAACCCATGGCCTCTAGTCTCCTGGAAGAGTGAGTGTTTTTCTGATTTATTCCACTTCCTTGGAAAGTGGCTCCACATATAGTCTTCATCTGTAATTCAATATTATTTTTCTGCTGATATTAGCAAACAAGATCTGAGGTACCTGGGGTTAGTGCATTGTTGGTAAGGGAGTAGCTTGAGAGTTTTCTGGTTGCCACAAGCTTTTGCAACAGCCAAGTCATATCCAAGGGATGGGATCCAAAACTATAAGATGAGGAAGAATGAAAATGGACAATACAGATGAAACGTTATGGTGAATACATAACTTTTTTTTGTTTTATTTTTCTCAACATGCAGGGCTAGCTTTGCTAGGACCATTCTTCAGAGACTTCTGGATCTATATACTTCCTTCTCTAAGGTTAGGTAGGCTTTGGTAATTAACTCATCTGATGTCAATCTTCATTTCATCCTTGACTGATGGGTTCTGTTCCAATACCTGAACTGACTTAGCCAGTACCACTCTAGAGCTTCACCTTTATCCACAATCTCTCTCACAATTACCTCCGATCCCGTTTGCCACTTCTATGAATCGGTCACATTTCCCAATGCTCTTGAGTTTCAGTGGGTTTAGGTAAATTCTTATTTCTCAGAGATTTTTCTTTTTTTCTTAATTGCTGTGTACTTGTAGGAAAAAAACATATTGTTTATATTCTTTCCCCTTCCACGCGAGTGTATTCTCTCTAACTGTTATTGTAGATAGTTACCCTACATCTCTCGCTTTTAATCTTCTCTATTCTTAATTTGATATCCCATCCCCATGCATGTTAGTGTACTTAAACTATCATCATTGATGGTTTACTTTCCTTTCACATCTTTCCGTCAGGAAAAAAAAAACTTTCCACTCTCCTAGTATATTTCTTTTTCTGTGTGGGTGCGAGTGTGAGTGACTATCTTCCAGCTATATTTTTCCTTGCTGAAATGGCTGAGAAGCTTAAGACCCCTTCTGGTTTTAAGTGCCAAGTGCTACCACAAGATTCCATCTTCTGATTTCCAT
Organism: Protopterus annectens; assembly: GCF_019279795.1. Classification (NCBI taxonomy): domain Eukaryota; kingdom Metazoa; phylum Chordata; order Ceratodontiformes; family Protopteridae; genus Protopterus; species Protopterus annectens. Next base: position 257,715,994 of record NC_056751.1, on the reverse strand, counting down.
TCACTGTGTGTATATTGCTTGGTTCCAGTACACCCGCAGGACGAGTGTAGCATATGCCATGGGTTCAGTCATAGAGCCCTTGTTGAAAGATTGAACAAACATATTTTGAAAGGTTTGCTTACTTCGGCCTTCATTGAAGCCGTATCTATGGTGAAAAATCAAAAACTGATATTTCTTCCCCTCCATCCTCATCTTCAGTGGACAAAGGGAAAAGAGGACTCTTTCATTTCTGACCGCTCCATCAGTTCCAGAGCCTAAGAAATTGAAACCCTTTGTTCCAAAATTACCTGCAGAACTGGGAAGCCTCTGGCTGTAAACCACTAGTGTCAGTTATTACCCCAACACCAATAGTTGGTTCAAGTCCTTTGATAGTGAAGGCCCTGGTGCAGGAAAAAATTGTTGCTTCACCTACTGTAACAAAAGACATTTTTCCAAGAACAACTTATTCACCCTCAATTGACCCTTTCACTGCAGAGCTTCCAGAAGTTTTCCTGTAGACGTCCAAGTCTCCTTCATCCGCATCTATCTGCTCCACCAAAAGTCTTTCCGAACTCGATGTGCAGAGGCCGGTAAATTAAAATTTTGTAGGCTAGAGGACTTTCAGGCCTCCTTTCAGGTCCGACCTCTTTGGGTCTTGGAACCAAACCTTCTTATACTCAGTTGACTACTCTTCCTCTAACCTCCGAGGTCTTAGAGTCTTCTGTTCCAGATCTCCTGGGACTGACTGTGCCGGTTCCTGAGGTCTTCACATCTTTGGAACTTGAGTTATTAGGTGGCATCAGAACCGGAGAACTCTTGGAGCCGCAGCCTCCCTTTCAGTTCCAGGGGATAGGACTCAGGTTTTTTGGAGCCATCCTTGCTCCTCGGGGCTTTGGCTCGAGTTAGTTTGGCTCCGACTTCTGTCTCAAGGGTTGGTTCTTCGAAGCAGGGAGTGACCCTGGTTCCGAGGCAGTCTCTCTGTTCCGGGCTCCCTTTCCTCTTCAGGGGGGCCGGCCTTCAAGGAAATGGAGAGGGCCCTCTAACAATGACTCAGTACCTTCCCCCTTGGAAAAGGTACCCCCCCTCTAGTTCTATTAATTCTTCTGCCTCTCCTGTGAGACAGCGGGTGCTGAAGTTTCAGGTGTCTCAGACTCTGGTTCTTTTGCAGCTGGAACTCCCAAAACCCTTCATTGGAGTAATCTGTTTACCTGGAGGCTTTCGGCACCCAACTGTCTACTTTTTGGGTGACACCACTCGCTGATGAAGTCATTCAGTTGATTTCACAGCCAATGTGGAAGACTCTGGACACCACCGAACCCATTCCCAAATGGCTGGATAAAATATCTATCCAGGAGGATAAACAGTCCTGGGCCAAAGAATGAACTGTTGATGCCATGGTTATGTCAGCTGCCACTAAAAGGAACTTGCTGAGGAGAGCTTATCTGTACATCAGCCCAACAGAGCATCATCAACCTTCGCTATAAGGTCTTTGAATTTCTTGGCACACATCACAAGACTTCACCGGGATCTGATTAAGGAATTGTCAGATATCCTGGCAGAAGCTGTAGCTGAGGGAGCCTGAGATAGTGGCTTCCCAGCTAGCCACCCTGGAGTCTGTGTAATTGGTCCATGAGCCTAACAGCACATGCAGCTGAAGGGAATTCCTGAGCAGTGGATACAGGAGTAGCCATAAGGAGACGCGCCTGAATGCGCTTATGTGACTTTGCAGAACCATTCAAGTCTTGTTTAGTTAATGCTGCCTTTGGAACATCATTGTTTGGCCTGAAAGTGGAAGAGACTTTCCAGGTGTGAGAAGGATGGTAAGACCCTTTCTACTGTAGGTGTACGTGTCTCCATCCCCAAAGGTCCTATTGTAGGAACCAGAGGAGTGGTGGGAAAATGTGCTTCAAAAATTCCCCCGAGGACCTTTCTAAGATGCACATGGAGGGAGTTCCCCCAGGGCCAGAGGGGGGAACCAGAACAGAAGATGCCACCCTTGTGGCAGAGGTGGTTCACAAAACCAGGGCTTCAGGGATTCCTTTCCAGGGAAACCCTTTCAGCACTCATTAACAGAGGCCCTATTGTCTTCCTGTGGAGGCAGTCAAAGAACACTTGTCCTTGCGACTAAACACCTGGCTTAACATAAGATGTTATGTGATCCTATCTCGCCTACATTCTGTACTGATGGGTTCGGAGCTGATCCTCGGCTCCAACTCTGCACGCTATACTATAGAGCGAAGTCTCTAATTGGCTGAGCTATTCTACATCCCAGGATGCACCACCACTACTTCCCCAGGTCTCGTTTGCCGCTTGACAGCAATAGACGTGGTCTCGACTTGGCTGGGCTAAGTACTCTTTACTGACTAATTTTCTGTCAGAATTTTGCTAATTTTTCAACCAAAAGCTGTTTTAACAGCTACTAAATGCTTTTTGAGGAGTTTGTGTGAGTTTGAAGTTGTGTGGATTTGTTGTTAGCGTTAGGTTCCCGCTTAAATCAGGGATTTCCTCGCTCTATTTCAAGCATTTTTGTCACAAAATTTTGTTTCTTGGTATTTGTTCTATTAAACGTCAAGGTTCCGTTTTATTTAGAGGGCCTTGCCTCTCAGAGCTGTGTTACAGTTTTAGCCTATCCTGTTTAAATTAGAGGGATTTGGCATCTCTGTGTGGTAGTGTTTCTGATTTTTGGTTGTGTGTATTTGTAGTGATGTCAAGGAACATAGGCCTTCGGGTTTAAAAATGTACCAAGTGTGGGTACAAGATGTCAATCACAGATGATCACTCTCTATGTGTTTATTGCTTAGGCCCTAAGCACCTTCAAGAGTCGTGCAGTGTATGCCACGCTTTTTCTTCTCGTGTCCTCCAAGAGAGGAAAAACAAATTGATATTGAAGGGGCTTATCACCCCTTCTTTTGAGGAGGCTTTATCTTCTTCCCCCTCTCCTTCCAAGAAGAAGAAGTCTTCGGCTCCGACCAGTCCGTCGGAGCCGACAGCAAAGAAATCAAGGCAGGCTTCTCCGTCGGCTCCACGGACTTCGGAGCCGAGGTCGGAACGGTCTGCCTCGATGCCTCCAGTCTCGACTCCTCTGTCTTCGGAGCCGAGTGCTCGAGCATCGAGAGGCAGGTCACCTTCTCAGGCTCCATTGGTTTCGGAGCCGAGAAAGGTCGCTCGCTCAGACTCTTCTACCTCGGCGCCGAAGTCCCCGTCGGCTCCGAGGGAAATTACTGTGCTGGTGGAATCTCCCTCGGCGCCGATATTACTTGAGACTATTCGGAGCCGGTCCCCTAGTCTTTCGGAACCGGTGGAGAAGTCAACTCGGGCCCGATCGGTCTCTTTTCGGTCCTCGAGAATGTCCGATTCGGATATAGACAGGGTGCTTCAAAGGCTGTTCCAGTCTCCAGTTTTCCAAAAGTTAGTCTCTGCTCCAGCCCAGTCTGCTCCGGAGCCGATTGTCCACCCTGTTGTATTGGTTCCTCCTCCAACAGCCTCGGCATCGTTGGAGTCTGTGCTGGTGGAGCCAGTGGAGGTTCTCTGGTCGGCTCCGACCCTTACTCCAACCCGACCTTCGGGTCGGAGTTCGGTACACGGACCTCCTCGATCGGCCCCGGGGGTGACGCTTCGGGTCCGATGCTTTCGGTTCCGAGTCTCCCTCTCGGTGCGTCTGCTGCGGGAGTGCCTTCTACTGTTGTGGCCTCGGGGGTCGGACCTTCCCAGGACTCAGGGGGGGGGGGTCCGGCCTTCAGGGCCATGAGGAGTGCTTTAGCCAAATCCTCCTTGGCTACCTCCACCATCTCTCCGGCACCTTCCCTTGGCACGGAGACTTGTTCCTTTGTTGTCCCCCTGTCTCAAGACAGCGGAGGCCTGAGGTCACCCCCATTGGGGATTCCTCCCTTCCTGGGGGTCCTTCCGAGGCTTCTTCGGAGGAACCTCCCAAGAAGAGACAGTGTACGAGGAAGCACGTCGACTCGCCTGATGAGTCTCTCACCTCGGACACTGACCTAGATGATGCGGAGGGGTCCCCCAAGTCGTCCTCGGATGATGTCTCCTTTGTGGACATCTTAGAAGTCCTCAAGCAACGAGGCGACTGGCAGTCCAAACCCCCTTCCGCTGAGGAGTCGGTATTCCTCAAGGCCTTCGGGGCTCAGCCTTCCGCATCCTGTGTGTCTCTGCCCTTCGATGAGCTCCTGGATTTGATCTCTCGAAGGGCATGGGAGCACCCGGATTCTGTGGAACCGGTGCCAGCTCGCCCAAATAAATTTCTGTCAGCCCCCCCTGAAAAGGAATTCTAATCCGAAGGTGTGGCCGTAGATGCTCTGGTGGTGGCATCTGCTACCCAGCAAGATGTGGCAGAGGCTTCGACGTCCGTCCATCCTCCTAATAAAGAGTCCAGGAGTATGGATCGGTACGGGAAGCGCACCCTTACTTCAGCAGCCTTTACTTTAAGGTCTCTGAATTACCTGACGCACTTCACCAGACTTCAGAGGGATCTGGTCAAGGAACTTTCAGATACCCTCTCTGGTAACCTACCTGAGCAGTTGGCCCAGACGGTTAGCTCTCAGTTGGCTACTCTATCATCAGTATCGAACTTGTCCATGAGGCTCATTTCATATGCGACCGAAGGGGCGAGTAGAGCAGCGGGTACAGGTGTTGCTCTACGGAGACCAGCCTGGCTCCGCCTGTATCATTTTGCGGAGGCCTTCAAGTCTTCCTTTGCCGACGCTCCCTTTGATGGGTCCTCCTTGTTTGGACCCAAGGTAAAGGACACCTTGACCCGCTGTGAACAAGAGGGTAAGACTTTGACTGCCGTAGGGGCACGGTTTTCCTCTCCCTTCTGGCCTTATCCCAAGGCTAGAAGAGGGGGGAAAATGTGGTTCCGCAAATCTCAGAAGACTTACCCCTCACAGCAGGATGATCCCTCTTCTAGAGGCAGAGGAGGGGGAAATTTTAAAGGAAGATGCCATCCCAGAGGTGGCAGAGGCCCCCGCAACACTGGAGACCGTGAGTCCTTTCGTGGCTCCTCAACCTTCCAGCATCCCTGAAGGATTGCCCGACTGCGCCGCTCCGGAGCCAGTCGGGGTCATTCGAGGCACCTAAAGGCCTGGGAGAATATCACTCAGGACTGATGGGTGCTCCGGATCATTGCCGGAGGTTACAACATCCCTTTTTCTCAGCCCCCCCCCCCCACCATCATGGAAAATCCCGGCCCCACCACCCAGGCAACGGGATCTCGCAGCCATCGAAATTTCAAAGCTGCTTCAAAAAGGAGTCATCCAACCGGTCCCCAAAGACCAGACCGGATTAGGGACTTACTCAAGATTCTTTTTGGTGCCAAAAAAGACCGGGGACATGAGGCCCATCTTGGATCTCAGCAAACTCAACCATTCTGTCAAGAAGTCCAAGTTCCGGATGGTCACCTTACAATCCATTCTCCCGCTGCTGGAGGAAGGTGTTTGGATGTGCTCCATAGATCTCAAGGACGCCTATTATCATATCCTGATAGATCAGGCGTCCAGGAGACACTTGCGCTTCAGCCTGGGAGACGGTCATTTCCAGTTCCATGCACTGCCCTTTGGTCTCACCACAGCCCCCAGGGTGTTCACCAAATGTTTGGCGGTGGTGACTGCTCACCTGAGAAGTCTAGGATTCCAGGTGTTTCCATACCTAGACGACTGTCTCCTAACTGCCACTTCCAGGCGTCTACTCTTACAGAACCTAGCAGCCACTATATCTCTGGGCAACTCCCTAGGAATCACCTTCAATTGGGAAAAGTCTGTGTTGCTGCCATCTCAGCGCATACGATTTATCGGAGTAGAGATAGACTAAAAGCAAATGCGGGTCTATCTTCCTACAGAGAGGATAGAAATATTACAGTCTCAAGTCCGAGCATTGCTCTTCAAACGCCGAGCCCCAGCCAGGATGGTCCTGCAACTGTTGGGTTCCATGTCGGCTACCGTTCTCCTAGTTCCCTTAGCAAGATTGCATATGAGGATTCTCCAGTGGCTCCTGTCAGTCCAGTGGTCATATCAGGATCTCCCTCTGTCACCTCATTATGATCACGGAGACGTGCAAACAGGACCTCCGTTGGTGGCTTCTTTTCTCCAACCTGGATCAGGGGCGACCCTTCGTTCCTCCACCTCCAGTGGCCACTTTGACTACGGACGCCTCCCAGACTGGGTGGGGGGGACATTACCTGGGCAGGTCAGTCCAAGGCAAGTGGCACCCTGACGAGAGTTCCCTCCACATCAACATACTGGAAATGAGGGCGGTGCTTCTATCGCTACAAGCACTACACAGTTACCTCCCCCAGGGCATGATTGCCGTTCAGTCCGACAACATGTCAGTAGTCTGGTACCTGAACAAGCAGGGAGGGACCAGGTCCTACCCCCTCTGCAGAGAGGCCATGAAAGTATGGGATCGGACTATTGCAACCAATCGTTTCTTGGTAGCAACACACATTCCGGGGAGATCCAATGTGATAGCCAACAGACTGAGCAGAACTATTCTCTCCCCGCACGAGTGGTCTCTGAATGACAGAGTGGCAACTCAGATCTTCAGAAGATGGGGAACTCCTTGTTGCGACCTCTTTGCAACTCCTCTCAACACGAAATGTCTACAGTTCTTCTCTCTCACCCCAGTTCCGGGTGGGATTCCCAAGGACGCCCTAGTCCAAGCTTGGCCCACTGGCCTACTGTACGCCTTTCCACCGGTTCCCCTTCTTCCCAGGGTGATCCAGAAGGCGATTCACTTGCAGTGCAAGATGATTTTAGTTGCCCCATACTGGCCTAGTCAAGTCTGGCTGCCTTTTCTTTGGAAATACGCACTGGACGGTCCATGGTTCCTGGACCAGGTTCCAGACCTCTTGATCCACCAGTCGGGACAGCTTCATCAGTCCCTTCACTCGTTGAGGTTAACAGCTTGGCTCCTCCACTTCCGACCATAGTCAGGAACCAGGTTTTGGACTCGGAAGTCATACATATCTTGTCCTCGGCCCACAAGAATTCGACTAAAAAAATGTATAACAGCAAATGGAAGAGATTCGCCATTTGGGCCCAACTCCGGGGGTTAGATCCCATTACTGCCCCGATGTCAGAAGTTTTGAAATTTTTAGCTTCCTTATTCAATCAAGGTTCTTCGGTCTCTACCATTAAGGTTCAATTGGCAGCTATTTCTAATTTTCATGAAAGTATAGACCTACCTTTGATGAGCAATAAGTTGTGTAAAGCCTTCATGAAAGGTGCTGGGCTGCTACAACCTCCGATTTCTCATCCCGCTCCACCGTGGGATCTTAATTTCGTTTTAGGTGCTTTGACCTCTTCCCCCTTCGAACCGGCAGCAACTTGTGACTTGAAATTTCTTTCTTGGAAGACAGCTTTTTTGGTGGCAATTACATCAGCCAGAAGAGTTTTGGAACTTCAAGCCCTATGTGTCAAACCACCGTACCTGGTTTTTCACAAGGATAGAGTATCCCTCAGGCCTAATCCATCCTTTGTTCCCAAAGTTTGTTCTAGTTTTTGTCTTCAACAGTCATTGGAACTCCCAGTTTTCTTCCCAAATTACTCAGACAGAGCAAAATACATCTTCCATTCTTGGGATGTTCACAGGCAATTGCGTTTCTACCTAGATAGGACGCACCAAACACTGAAAACAGATCAGTTGTTTGTGTCCTTTTTGGACAATAAATTGGGCAAAGCCGTCACGAAGGTCACTATTGCCAAGTGGATCAGAGACTGTATCAGTCATACTTACCTTCTTTCTAATAGAGAGCTTACAACCACTGTGAAAGCTCATTCTACAAGGGCTATGGCTACTTCGACAGCCTTTCATTCCAAGCTTGCCATTAGTGACATTTGTGCTGCGGCTACCTGGTCTTCTCCTCACACCTTCATTTCTCATTACAAATTGGATGTGGCATCTAGGGCGAGCTTCCTTGGTTCCACAGTTCTCAGGAGTGTTTTCCAGTGAGCCACCCAGGAATCAGGTGCTAGGGACGCTGTCCCATCAGTACAGAATGTAGGCGAGATAGGATCACATAACATCTTTTAGTTATGTACTTACCATAACTTTAGATGTTTGGGATCCATCTCGCCAACATTCCTAATAACCCAACCTCCTTCCCCCTGCCTTGGAGATCAGAAGAGACCGGACGGTTCAGTTTAGCCGTTTCATCTTGAAACACCTGGCAATGTTATTTCAACTGTCTATGAGTGTGTGCATGTGTGCGGACAAACAAGATCTGGGGAAGTAGTGGTGGTGCATCCTGGGATGTAGAATAGCTCAGCCAATTAGAGACTTCGCTCTATAGTATAGCGTGCCGAGTCGGAGCCGAGGATCGGCTCCGAACCCATCAGTACAGAATGTAGGCGAGATGGATCCCAAACATCTAAAGCTATGGTAAGTACATAACTAAAAGATTCCTGGGTGCAACAGATTGTATCCAGAGGCTATATGATTCCCTCTTCTCATCCTCCCTGCACACAAGAAAATCCCCAGTGTTTCACTCAATCAGAGGGACTCAGCATTGCAAGAAATTCAAAAACTGCTGGACAACATAGTCATCCAAGAAGTTCCACCAGACTAGAAAGGATCAGGAACCTACTAAAGATTATTTTTAGTACCAAAAAAGACAGGGGACTGGAGACTGATTTTTGGATCTCAGTGGTGAACACATCAGTGTGGCAAACAAAGTTTCGGATAGTCACGGTACAGTCAATTCTTCCATTTCTGAAGAAAGATGGTTGTGCTCGAAAGATCTCCAGGATGCGTATTACCACATAAAAATTGACAAACACTCCAGGAAATTCCTCTGCTTCCAGCTGGGAGCCAGTCATTACCAATTCAGAGTACTGCCCTATAGTATACACCAAATGCATGGCAGTAGTAGCTGCTCACTTGAGACTGCAAAGATTCCGGGTATTTCCGTACTTGTTCTGACTCATAACCGCTTCAACCAGGCATTAGTTAATAGTAGCCAGAGATTACACGCTCGATATCTGTGCCCATCTGTGGATTACAGTAAATCTCGAGAAATCCCATTTGACGCCAATGTGCAAAGTTTGGAATTCATAAGGACTGTACTAAATGAGGAGACCACTATAGCATCCCTTCCTCCACAGAGGATTCGAAGAATTATGGTACAAGTTCAAAAGATAATCCGCAGAAAGAGAGTTTCCTGCATGACTAGTTTTGTGAGCTCTAGGGTCAATGGCAGCATCAATAACTCTAGTACCTCTAGCCAGGTTTCATATGAGAATTCTGCAATGGCTTCTCAGTGGTGTATTCTTCACCACCCTTTGTAAGACCAAATTCTTATCACCAGTTATTCAAAAAGGATCTTTGGTGGGTGGATTCTGATCAAATTCTCCACAGTAACCCTTTTGTTTTTGTTTATGGCTGGGAGCCAGTCTTTACTAATTAAGAGTACTGCCCTTTCCTGTACACCAATTGCATGGTAGTAGTAGCCGCTCACTTGAGATTGCAAGGATTCCTGGTGTTTATGTGCTTGCATGACTGGCTCATAACTGCTTTGACACCACCCAGATTTGGTGGTGGGGGACATTTTGTTGAGAAGCCCTGAGTGTGTGGCAATGGGCGGTCTCTTCCAACCACTTTCTAATAGCAATGCACATTCTAGGGAGTTCCAGCGTGATTGCAGACAAGCTGAGCAGATGTATCCTTCAGTCTCATGAGTGATCTCTCAATCCAAAAGTGGCGAAATTGATATTCATTCAGTGGGGTCAACCTAGCTGCGACCTGTTTTCTTCCCTAAACAAGTGCAGCAATTACTTCACCCTGATTCCCCTTCTGGGGAAGTCACCCAGGGACACTGTCCTCTACAATTGGCCCCCCAGTCTTCTGTATGTATTTCCCCTGATACCTCTAATTCTGAAATTCTTACAGAAAGTATCCAACAAATGCTACTACAGTGCTTCCCTTTGATAGCTGGCATCTTGGTTTTTTTTTTTTTTTTGTTTTATTCTTACAGAAAGCCGTAAAGTTGAAAAAGCATAGTAATCATCATTGCACGCTTTTGGCCTCAACAGATTTGGTTCCCCTTCATAGGTAGGTACTAGGCTATATGCCCGAGGGCATTTATAAGCCTAGCCAGAGTGTGTCTGCTTTCGCCCCCACCATTTATTAATTAACTGATGATCTGTCAAGCAGAGCCAATGAAGTGATCCCAGGGGTGTATTTTCTGTTACCCATCCACTCATCAAGGTTTCTCTTGAAGAGTGTTAGTGAGGGGCTCTGCCTGATGTAATTTGGAATTTTGTTCCAAAGCATGGGGAGTCTCTGTGATAGGAATCTATCCCTCCAGCATGTTCTATTTATTGCTGTGGCGAGGTTTAGCTCACTAGAGCGCATGGCTCGCAGTGACTTGGATTTCTTTAGGTGGAGCATGTCCATCAATTCTGAGCTGGACATGGCTTTGTAAGTCAGGCAGAGAGCACCTCTGATTAAGTGATATGCCACTGAGTACAGACGGAGTTTTTTCAGTTGCGATGCATAGGACATATGTTTGAGACCAGTAATCATCTTGGTGAGGTACTTTTGTGGTCTTTCCAGCTGTTGGAAGTGTCTTGTGAGGTACATCCCAAATGGGGCATTGTACTCTATGATGGGTCTATTGACTGATGAGTAGAGGGGCACTATAACCTCTTTATTTCTAGATGTGAACCCTTTAGTAATTAGATGGGCCACATAGGATTTCCTAACTACGTTGGCAAAACGATTGTCAAAGGAGAGATTGCTATCCACCTGGGTCCCCAGATCTCTTATTACTTCTTTTGTATTAAGGGGGTTGCCACCTATGTGGTAATTCATGGGTGTTTTGTATTAAGGGGGCTGCCACCTATGTGGTAATTCATGGGTGTTTTGTTTTTCCCAAATGGGATGATTATGCATTTTTTGGCATTTAGCTTGAGGCCATGACTTTGACACCAGGTGTCCATCTCAGTAAGGCCCTTTTGGAGGATGTCCGTGTCAGCCGGAGAGTCAATTATGGCTCTCAGTTTGCAGTCCTCTGCGAACTTGGTTAGCCATAGTTCTCCTGTGTTTGCCTGTACTTCTGAGACGTATATGCCGAACAGTAGGGGTCCCAGGACCGAGCCTTGCAGGACACTACTTGTGACTAGTTTAGAGTCAGACCTGGAGCCCGCTATTCTTACCGTGTGAGTTCTGTCTATAAGCCAGTTGGACACCCATCTTGTGACGTAGGGGTTTATGTTCAGGCTGGTGAATTTTTCTGTCATGCCCGGAGTGGGGAATGGTGTCGAAAGCCTTGGCGAGGTCAAGGTAGGCTGTGTGAACTACCTTTCCCTCGTTTGTGGCCTTGGTGACTGTCTCGAAGAAGTCAACCAGGTTTAGTAGGCATGATCTGCCCTTAAAGCCAAACTGGGTTGGGTCTTCCTTTGGCCTTATTTGGTTTGACAACTCTGGACCTGGTTCCAGAACATCTTCCCATCCAGACTGACTTCATCTAAACATTTGGAACCTCAAGCAAGCAGCGTGGTTCTTCCATTTCCATTAGTTGCCAGGCATCCTAATATTTCCTCTCCAGTACGCCATATCCTTTTCTTGGTTCATAAAACTTCCACTCGTAAACTATACTCCAGCAAATGGAGAAGGTTGACTGTTTGGGCCCATGAAAAACATATTGATCCCTTTTTGGCTTTGATAGAGCATATTTTAGACTTTTTAGCCTCTCTTTTCCATGCTGGAGCTTCTCCTTCTACCATTAGATTACAATTAGCTGCAATTTCTAATTTCCACGATGGTTTGGAACAACACTGTTTAGCCTCTCATAGACTTTGTAAATAATTTCTAAGAGGCACTCTTGTTAAAACCCCCTTTCAAATGTCCAACACCCCCTTGGGATCTGAACTAAGTGTTGCAGGCCATAATATAGTCTTCACATTCCACAGAGTGCTCAAAGGATCTGAAGTTTTTGTCTTGGATGACGCTGTTTTTGGTAGCCACTACCTCTGCAGAAGAATTTCAGAGATTTGGGTCTTGTCCTGTAAACCCCCCCCCCCTTATCTGATTTTCCACAAGGATAGAGTTTCTTTGCGAACAAATCCCTCCTTTCTTCCCAAGGTAGTGTCCGAGTCTAACATCAATCAATCCATTAGTTTACCAGTTTTCTTTCCAAATTTTTCCAACATAGGGGAATATTCCTTGCATTTAATGATGTTCATAGGCAATTACGTTTCTACATTCACAGAACAATTGGGTAAGCTAGTCAGCAAGGTAACTCTGGCTAAATGGCAGAAAGACTGCATTTTGTTTATTTATAATAAAAATAAATTGACCTTGCCTAGGCCAGTGAAACAAGATCTGCAGCCGCCTTGGCTGTTTTCCACTCTAGAGCTTTGAAGGATATTTGTGCAGCAGCTACTTGGGCTTCTCCCCATAACTTTATTACTCATTACAAATTGGATCTGGTCCCTAGGGGGAAGAGCATCCTTTGGTTTGATGGTGCTCCGGAATATCCTTCCGTGATTCCACTCAAGATTTTAGGTAGCTGGGAACTCTGTGAAGGATAAAATGAAGATTGACAGCATCAGATAAAGAAGTTATGTACTTGGCATAACGTTCCATCTGTGTTTATCCTTGACTTCCCTCCCTCCATTCCCCAACCTTTACAGATTTTGTGGTGGAGCAGATTATATATCCTTGAATTATGATTTTTCAAGTGTAGTAGATACGGCTTCCACTTAATCTTTCTTTGTATCATATATATGTGTGCATATATATATATATATATATATATATATATATATATATATATATATATATATATATGTGTGTGTGTGTGTGTATAATATATATATATGTATATATATATGTATATATATATATATATATATATATATAATATATATATATAATATATATATATAATATATATATATATATATATATATATATAATATATATATACATATAAAAATCTATATACTTTTTTTGCAAACTTGATCTGAGGTAATTGTGAGAGGGATTGTGTTTAAAGGTGAAGCTCGAGAGTTTTTGGCTGGCACGAGCTGTGATAAGAGTCTGTTCCGATATTGGAACCGAACCCCATCTGTCAAGGATAAATGAAGCTAGAGAACACAGAAGGAATGTTATGTTAAGTACATAACTTCTTTATATAGCCTAAAGGCTACTGCAGCATTGGGAATGATGAACATAGTACAGTTGTGTAAGTTGCAGTTACCTATGACAGTAGATGTCTGAATTCCTCACTGCTGCAGTAGCCGTGCACCTACCCTCCATACCCCTATTTTTGTATATAGTTACTTGGGATATTAAAACTGTTGCTTTTTACATGTTTTAGTGGTTCAGGATGAGTATGCTGCTCATTAACCTTTGGACAAGAAAAATCCTGAATTTTTTTTCACTCTAATTTTCCCTCCATAGGGCTGCCAAATCAGCAGGCAGTGTGAAGGTGTGGGAAGGAGCCAGATATTTTGGAAGCTTGCCAGTAGTATCTTGGGTAACTGATATACCCTAAAGGCTACTGCAGCACTGAGGAATTTAAACATCTATTGTTCTAAGTGCAATGTGCACAAGTGTCCTTCTCTTCTCAAAAATCAAATTTCAGTTGAAGATAATTTAATGCTTGCTTGCTCTGACTGCATTACTTGATATGCACTTGTAGCTTTTAATTGTGTACTACCACTGGGATTACCTGTAGTTTGTGGATCATGTTGGGCTTGGTGTATTAGTTAAAGCTGTGTAGTTCACATTGACTTGAGATGTGTTTTTCTTATTTGTGCCACGTGTCTTATAAATGAAATTGGGTACTTAAGAAATATTTAAAGTAGATTTACCTTTGCACGCACTGTACTCTGTGCTACAGGATAGTTTTGGTGTTTGCATCTGGTGGTTTATAGATGATCTGCACTTGTTTTTGCAACCAAAGCAGACTGTGGTGAAGAAAACATATCAGTGTTTCAGTTTTGTAATGTGATGCTTAGAAGTTTGGCAATTTAGCACAAAGGAACAAGACGTGTGCTTTTAATGAAATTCTTCGTGAGATCCTTGGTTTGATTTCCTCAGTCTCTGTTTACCTTGTGTGACCCAAAGCAAGTAATTTAACCAGACAGTGTTCCCCGAGTCTACCCTGAAAAGAGACATTTGTGCTTCTTGGGTTTTCCCACTTAGTGTCAGCCGACTGCTCAAGAAAAGTAAGCAAGATCTAGTACAGGTGCTACATCATGGTGTACCACAAAACAACTTGAGTTTTTTTTTCTCTCTTGGTGAAAGCTTGCAGTTTCCTATTTGTGTTACAGATGCACCTGTGGTGTTTTTTAGTATCAGTGAGACCATTTCCTGAGATTATAATTCGTCTTTATTTCTGATTTGCAGGGTACTATGATTGGAGCTCATATCCTGCACCAAGTTTCTATAATCCAATTCCTTGGAAGCCAATCCATGTTCCTTCCTCAGAAGAGCAATCAAGAAAATTTTCAAAGAAAAAAGGAAGGAAACCAGTGTCCAGCCTCTTATACAGGACTTCCTCAGCAGTAATTTGTAGACCCAAAGACAATCTTAGTGTTAGGACACATCACAGAAATAGGAAGTGCAGTGGATTTTAAGAGTGGAAAATGCTATGTTATTTTAGTTGGCTTTATCAGTAAGGATGAATAAGACTGCTTGTTGCTGACATACAAATAGTCAAGAAGAAAAAAGCTTTTTGCTTCAGTAAATATCGTCAGTAAGCATGCGTTTTGTTAATGTACTCATTTGGAACCTCAGTACTTTGCACTGAAGAATGATTTTTAAAATACATTTTTATCTGTAAAGCCTGACATTAAAATGTTCCAGCCAAACAGCACCACCAAGATAAATAACTGAAACAGATTGTATTATGTAGTGCAGGGTTTGTCAGATAAAAAAGCAGTTCGTTTTGATTATGTATTTTAAATGTGGAATATCAGAACAGGAAATTCAAGTATCAGAAAGTGTAGTTTATTCTGATATGCATTATATAACGCATTGTCCTAAAAGACCAAGATGGCTATTTCAGTACATAACATATAGATGAAGCACCACTTTTGATTTCCTACTCAAAATGTCATATGGAATAGGAGAATAATATTTCTACAGTATCTGTATTACACCTGCATTGCTACCTGTTTCCCATCTTAATGCTATTATTTGGGCTCCATGTCTTTTTGCAGAATAGTGGGTTTGAGCTGGATGGGGTAAATGCTCTGTAGTTGATCTGGGTCCTCATATGTATAATTATTTTTTTATTACTTTGTTTGCTCATTCAGCACATCCATTATCTCACTTAGAACTGCTCTTCTGTGTCCTGTATCTGTCTTTTGTCCTAGCACCTCTGTTATGGTTTGCTGAGAAATGGTGCCTTAAGAAGAACATAGGCAATTTGGTTCTTTGAGACCATAAGATGCTTAATTCGTATTATGCACTCTGAATGCATTTTAATCAGAAGTGTTTAATGGCATATCCTATTTGATAGAAGCATCAGTCTTTTTACAGACAAAGTTAATATTTACAAGAGATTTATAATTTCTGGAAGAGTTTCAAGCAGCCCTTGTAGAGAATTCCCCCCTTTTCTTGGAAGTGTCTTATATGTGACTTGGTCCTACAAATGAAGTGAGAGTAATTCCAATCCTGTTTTAGTTTAGCATTCCTCTCTGCTGAGTAAATTGTTCCTATGGTTGAAATGAATGCAATTGTGCTTTTCTGCGCACTTTTCCTTTTCAAATATAGTCTTTTTTGTGTATGTGCATCTTTATTACAATTTACATTCAGATGATGGATGCCCAGAGAGTTTTCCTTTACTGTCACTGTAGCAGTGAGATTTTGAAGCAGGATGGACACTATTTTTGTGTTTATTTCATATCTCCAGTCTATAAAGCCTTAGATTTCATTATTTGTTTGGAATGCAGTGTTGCCAACATGCACATGAGCAAAGACGACCTTATTGTTTTGCGTAAAATGAAAGTTTGCGCAGGTGTTGTCTGGTCTGAATCCCATCACTGGTAAAAGAAACACCTGACTCATGTTTAAGAATGTGACTGTAGTTCTAAAGTCTTTAGGCAGGTATTTGAAGACATAAGGTTTCTGATGATGCAGGTTTAGTAAGTGTAAAAGGAGTCATCTAAGTTTGATTTCATTGAAGTATCAGACTAGTTTTCTTGGTTGTCAGCTACCCATTCTCAGGCTCTACTATCTTTTGTTGTTGAGCTGTTCTTTGTGTTAAAGTGCCCTTGGTGTTAAGGGAGATCCAGTCTTGTTGGTTGCCGGGAGAAGGGGTAGAGAAAGCCACCCTGCCTAGCCAGAACTCTCTCCATCCCTAGGAAGGTTTTTCCTGGCAAAAGGGAGTGGGGGGTCTGTTTCTTCAGAAATTCCTGTCAGAAAAAGAAAAAACATGTATGTATTTCTTCTCCTGCCTCAGTCACTTCCAGGAGTGATTTATTGGGCTTAGCTCAGGGCTTAGTTTAGGCTGTTGACCCTTCTGGCATGGCTGTGTCTGGTAAAGGAAAAAGAGATTCTTCATTCTATGAAGAGATTGAAGATGTTGAACATAAAATTATTGTGCAGGGATAGATTGCTCTATTTCCCCAGCAGAGGCATAGCACCTAGTGCCATTTTTCTGCCCTGCCCTCTTCAAGTGAAGAGCAAAAAAAACTACTTTGCCTAGACTGTGACTGTAGGAAAACTGATTGGAATATCATCTTCCTCACAGTGAAATCCATCCCGTTAGCTCAATAGAAGAGCAAAAATTACACCCAAAGCCAAACACCAGCATAGCTCTTCAGTAGAAGTGAGTAGGAAAAAAAAAACTTTGTCTGTAGGCAGCTCCCATCAGCTCTTTCAGTGTTTGAGTTGTTCTTCTTTCGGCTTTTCCTGGTTAGGGATCACCACAGCGGAACTCCGGTCTACTAATGATTGGCACAAGATTTTTACAGTGCTGAGGTGCCAGCTCGACGCCCAACCTTCAATGAAGGCGCGCCCATTCACACATGTCTTTTGAACGCCACTTTACCGCGGGGAGGACATGCAGATTCCACACACAAGGTGCGGGTGAAGAGCACAAAACAAAATAAAAAAAAAAGCTTCTGTACTGGCATTTTGGAACTCAAGATCACAAACTCTAGACTTTTTACCAAGAGTGATTACCTTCTTCATCCTGCCCTTGTTACGCTAGTGCTCCCCAGGTTTCTGAATCAGATTCTGAGGAGGGTGTGGCCTCAGCCAGTCCTTTTCTAAGATTCCCTTTCTCTGAAACTATTTCCAGAATGAATCAGTTGTTTTAATGGTAAAATCATGCTGTTTCTCAGTCTCTGAAAAGTATTGATTTATTACAGTTGGAATTTCCACATCCTACCTCAGTTCCTCTTGTTCTTTCAGCTCTGGAAGATGTTACTATCATAACTTGTGACTTGCCTGACAGCCGGGTTACTGCCCTCAGGAAAGCAGAGTGATTGTATAAAGATCCTCAGTCTTAAATTTCTAGTTTCTATACATTCAAAAAACAAGTAATCTCCATGCTATTCCCAAAGTCTCAACCCACTAAATAAGTATAGTGGGTCCAAAACCAAGACAGTGTAATAAACCTCTTTGTGTGGAAGATTTTCAGTCCAATATGTATATTGATCAGATAGTGGTAGTAGAAGTAGCTAACTTAAACTCGTCCAGAGTCAAAAAATAATACACAATTTGAAAATGTACAAAATTACTAAGTATTCATAAGTAATCCAAGCAGGGTAGACAGTCTGTTTTCAGTCAGAAATCCCTACTTCTACTACCATTATCTGATCTGTTCAATATATAGTGATTAACTATATATATATATATATATATATATGTGTGTATATATATATATATATATATATATATGTGTGTGTATATATATATATATATATATATATATATATATATGTGTGTATATATATATATATATATATATATGTGTGTGTATATATATATATATATATATATATATGTGTGTATATATATATATATATATATATATATGTGTGTGTATATATATATATATATATATATATATATATATATATGTGTGTGTGTGTATATGTGTATATATATATATATATATATATATATATATATATACATATGGATACATATGTATATATATATATGTATATGTGTGTGTGTATAGATTGAACATCTTCCACACAAAGTTTCTTACACTAAGTTTCTATACATTCATTCCAGATCTGACTCAGTAGCTATTACTTCAGCAAACCCATCTGCTTCTAAACATTTGCTTAATATTAATCCCTGTCCTTCTGGGAAGGATAGAAAGGATGGGAAGACTTTTGATAGATTTGGGAAAAATATATTTATCAACCCTTGTTTTTAGAATTCCCAACTTTCAAGATCATTTGTTGAACTTCAGGTTTGCCTTGTTTGAGAATGTAAAGACTGTTTTGGCATCTGTTTCCTCTTTTGAGGAGAAAGGGATGCTACAGTGAGGTGGTGTGTGGCTTTGTAATTTTTTGCTGTTCTACTGAATAGAACATTCTATTCTATTGAATAGCTATGGGGAAGACATGGATTTCACTGTGAGGAATTTGATGTGCCCCAAGTGCTTCTGTGCCTCTGGTGTCTACCCAGTGTTTGTTGATGCTACATCCAGTGCTGTTGCAACTGGAACTATTCAGAGGTTTGCTTGGTTGTGTTTTCAAAGCTTCCCAGCACACCCAAAAAATGAAATTTTGAATTCTCCCTTTGATAAGAACTCCGTTTTTGGACGTGCTGCTACAGAGGTCTTTATTTAGTGCGATGAGAGAGGTAATCTCATTTAAAGGATTTCTCAGATGTGTTTAGCCATTATTGTTATTGTTTGCCAAGGGATTTAATGCTCCCTCGCCAACCTTCTTCAGAAAGCAAAATAAACAGACCCACTTCGCAATTCATTGCTCTTAATTACCCATTTGAATTTTCTAGTAACATTAGATTTAAAATATACATATCACATTCTTATAGCTTCTATAAATTTCTGTAACTGTATTGCATCATCAGTTCTTTGCATTACCATTTGATCTGTCTACTATAGGAAGAAAAAAACAACCTCTCTCTCAAAGTTAACCAGCAACCAAAATCGAACAAGTAATACAGTAAAAGGAGCAGGTCAACACCACGATGAGTAAAAACGAACCTTTATTGACCAAAAATGAGCGCTTTCGCGTGCCCACAGACTGCACACTTCTTCAGATGAGTATAACATCACAGTAAAAGCATTCTCTATATATACAAAAAGAATAATTACTAAATATATTAATTCATCCAATTAAGCAGTAATTATTCAATAATGCTATTTAGAATGTTCGTTCATTTAAAGCAATAGAACAAGATATAACTATATACGAAACAAGAATGAACATGGTTTTCATATCATAACATCATTCATTATATTTCATTACATGCATTTTATCAAATAATTAACAGATGACATAAAAGATATTAAATCACTATGCATCTATCTAAATTCTTCCGAACATAACAGACTTTCATAACTAATGGAAACCAGCAAAATGCAACATATCCAGCATTTTAAAATATGTAAATGTATGAAGTAGTTGGTAACAATATAAAATATATGTATATAGATTAGTAGCAATGAAAGTTAACAGCAATAAAAATTATCAGCAATAAAAATTAACAGCAATAAAGGATTATTAGCAGCAATAAGAGGGAAATAGCAGCAATAAAAAGCAGCAATAAGAAAAAATAGCAGCAGTAAGAATTAATAACAAAAACAAAAATTCATAACAATATGAAAAGAAATATATTCTATTTCATAATATAGATTTATTTTTAGAATTATTGAAACAAATATATATATATATAAGTATATAAATATCATTTGAACAAATAAATAAATAAATACCAGTGGACATCCAAAATAACTAAATATAACTTGTATTTAAGATACAAATTTAAAAGTATGTATAACAATATATATGCATATAGTTAATATTAATCCAGTGACAAAACAGTACTGTTAAATTCATAAAGATATTTTTATTGACCATATAATTTATTTAATAGTCTATTAGAATACTTATCAGTATATATAGCTTAGTATAAATAGACTATGATAATATTAGTCATCATGTTAAAAGTTAATAAAGTTAATATTTATTAAAGAGAGGATATAATAAAATATATATTCATATTTAAATAAATATATTAAAATCCAATGAAAAATATATAATGAAAAATATAATAAGAAGTGTATATACATTTATTAATTTATGATGACATTTCTATTATTGATGTAGGTTGGTCTAAATGGTTATTAATAAATAAAAACTATTCAATTAATTCATGTCTTGTTATATCTATTTTCATGAAATTAATTATATTTGTGCTTTTTTAAAAATGATCTAATGCTAATGTAACTATTTAGGCCAGGATGTTGCTGTGCCAAAAATCTAAAACTCCAATCCAATTCTAAATTTTTCAAATTATTAAAATTATCCCCTTTTCTATTATTAATTAGTCTTTTTTGTATCACCCTGAATCTAAATTTATGTGTTGGAAATTCTATAATATGTTTTGAGAGAGCATTTTTAGTATCTGCTTTCTTTATAGCATACAGGTGCTCCTGTATTCTGTCTTTTAGTTTCCTTGTTGTCATCCCAACATAGAAGGCAGAACATTTCTCACATGTGGCTAAATATATTACATTGTTGTCTTCACAATTAGCAAAACATTTGAATTCAAAAATAAATAATAGTTCAGGATGTACAAAGTCTTTGTCTGTTGAAATCCAATGACAAGAACTACATTTTCCACATGGATAAGTACCCGTGGACATCTTGTAGTGTGTCATATTAATTAATCTCTCTTTACATAATAACCTTTTTAAATTTTTCATGTTTTTATAAGTAAACGTAGGTCTTTCACCTATTATTCTTTTAATTTCATCATTTGTAATCAAAATAGACCAATGCTTACTAATAATGCTCGTTAGATATTTATTATCACTAGTATAGCTAATGATGCATCTAACTTGTTTAGAATTTAGTTTTTCATATTGCCATCCTTCTAATTTGGACCTATAAAACCCCTTTGTAACTTGTTTTGATCCATTAACAAAGTTCTCTTTTATAGTGGCCACTGTTCTTGGATTATATCCTCGATCTATAAATAATTGTTCTAGCTTATCAAATTCATCATTGCGTTCTTCTTCATTTTAACATATTTTATATAGCCTGGTGTATTGTCCTCTTACAATATTATTAAAAATGAATCTGGGGTGCATACTTTCATGTTGTAATAATGTATTTTTCCAACATTTTTTCCTATAAAGGGATGATGTTAATTTTCCTCTTCCATCCTTTTTAATATGCAAATCTAGAAAGTTAATATCAGAGTACGAATATTCAATTGAAAATCTTAAAAAATCAGTTGTTTTTTCTAGATCATTAATAAAAGTTCTCAATTCACTTGGACTTCCATCCCATATTAAAAGTATGTCATCCACAAATCTATAATATGCAATCACCTTAGAATAGTCAGGATGTGTAAAAAGATTGGTAATTTCCCATTTATAAACTGCCAAATTCGCATAAGTATTCGCGCAGGGGGTGCCCATGGCAACCCCCCACTGTTGAATATAAAACTGGCCATTAAACATCATTACATTATTACTGAGAACTATATCAAGTAAAGCATTTATTAAAATCTGTTCATGATTGTTGTATGAAGAAAATCTATTCAATAGAAAACTTATTGCTTCAAGTCCAAAGGCATTAGGTATAGCTGTAAATAGACTTTGAACGTCTAAGGTAACCAGTAAATGCTTATCTTGAATTTGGCTTGATAAGTTCTCAAAATTATTAAGTAGCTGATAGGAGTCTTTTAGAATGGTCGGAATTCCATTAACCAAAGGTTTCAATTTCCTTTCAATAAAAATAGAAATATTTTCTGTAACCCATTGGTTACCAACTACTATGGGACGTAGTGGTGGAGGCATAATACCTTTGTGCATCTTAGGCAATCCCTTAATGTAAGGTATAGTTGGATGTTCAATAAATAAGAACATATAGAACTCATAACTAACTTGTCTTGTTAGCAGTAAATCATAAATATTCTGATGAACTTCATATATTAATTTATCTACCACTTTAATATCTATTCGTTTATAAGTATTATCATCTTGCAATAGAAGTCCCATGTAGTGCATATAATCTTTTGAGTTCAAAATAACCATCCCTCCCCCTTTATCAGCAGGTCTTATTACAATTTCTGAATTATTAGTTAATACATTCAATGCAATTCGTTCATCTTTCGATATATTATGAAACAATGAAAGAGATCCTTTTCTATATTCAGCATAATGTTTATATAAGTCATTTTCACATGCCTTTAAAAAACAGTCTAAACAAGGATGCAAAACAGGTGTAAAGACGCTTTTTCTTTTAAAGCATTCAAAAGCATTCTGTGTGTCACTGGCATTATTAACTTGCAATGTAGCTGGTTTAAAAAACATTTTCAAAGCAATACTACGTACAAACATTCTTAATTCAATTAATATGCTGGATATGTTACCTATTTGAGCTGGTATAAAACTTAGTCCTCTGTTTAAAAGTTTATAGTCCGTTTCTGTTAACGTAACGTTGGATAAATTAAAAACTAAGTTGTTCAATCTCTTTGCCGGCCCCTTTTGTTTAACGGTTCTTCCGACGGTCTCCTTTTCCTTCTCCCCAGGCTCGTTGATCTTCCTCTTGTGTCCCTCCTTTGCCGAACCGGAGGTTCTACTCTAGAGGTATTCACAAAGTCTGTAATTCCTGTGATAGCCTACTGCAGACTGCAAGGATGAGATATTAAACCGAGGCCTCATCTGTTTGAGTTGGTGGTAGCACAACTAGATGTGAAAGATCCAATGGTATGTTTCAAAAGGAGTAGGGGTCCTATATTTACATACAAAAGAACTCGTATTTACAACATATGTACAAATATTTACAAATGTATAGCCATACAGATCTGTTTGCACATTAATAATTTCCTTTAAAGTCATTCTAATTGTTCATCCCTAGTAAAACCCTATTCCTTTTTCCATAACCACCATCTGATTTTTACTTAATATTGTTTCTAAAATCCATTTACCATTGAACATAATTTCATTTATTTCATTCCACATAACCCATATAATTGTTTTAACATATTCTTTACTTCTAGTCTTATAATATCCATGTTTAATCATATCCATATTTTTAATATCTTCCAAAAAGTCTTCTTTACATAAGTTTTCCCCATAACTTTTTTACTCTTACATTTCAAAAACACGTTTGTGTAGTTTATTCTTTTTGTTAATGTAAACATACATGACTTTTCGTTGTATATGGCACATTTCCTTTTACTGGCAATTTATCTGTTACCAGTCTCCACAAAAAATCTTGACAGAGTACTTTCTGATCACACCATTTGTTTCTTATTTTATATCTATATCTTCATTTTTTTATCCATTAGATTTTCCCATGATTTTACATAGTGAAGTTTTATCATTGCATTCTTATACCATACGTTTCTGTCTTTTTCTATAGCATCAATTTTTATTTTCCACAAAAATATTTTTTCTCTAACATTTTATTTCATTCATACAATATTTTTTTTTTATTCTTTACCATACACCAAGATTTATCATATTTATATTTACATTTTTACTACTAATTCTCGTCTTTTCATGTATCCATTTTAACACCTTGTACACATTTAATGAAGCAGCCTATAGCACTGGGTTAATTAACCCAAACCTCCTTTGTCTTTATTTACACTCAAAACTCCTCTCTTTACTGGGTTTAATCTAGAACCCCATATATGTGAAAAATTATATGCAATTTCTTTTCAAATAATGTTGGCAACAAAACTTAACTTGCGAAGTATGCTATTTTCCCTTCAGTACTGAATTTATCAAATATGTCTGCAAAATAACATAATGATAATTTATATGTTCTCCAGAAAAGACAGATTTTTTTATTTCCTATGGAATTCTACTTGCATCTTTATTCCCAAATGTTATCCCCAAACACAGAAATTTCATTCATTGTAAAATATATACCCCCATCTTTCCTACATCACCTAAACCTTTACTTTTCACTTTATTTAAAGCCATCCCTATCTCCTCTAGACACTAATTTGTGCAAATTATTACTTTTAACTAGATTTTATTTTTGCAATTATTATTATGTCATCTGCATATGTTAACAGAACTGGAATTCTTAACCATTTAGATGTTACATACCCCACCTCCTTCATTTTTTGATTTATTCCACATGCTATCACATTCATAACTAATGCAGAGAGTATACAACTCATTAGACATCCCCATCTTATACCACCACTCTTATGTACCTCTTGGCTTAACCAGCCATTTACAAGTATTTTTACATTATTATTATTACTGTATGCTGACATACATAATTTCCTAACTTTCTCACTTGTATTGTATTCTTTCATTATTACACAAAAGATTTAATGTCTAATTGTGTCAAATGCCTTAAGGACTCCAATCATGATTTTCACTTTACTATTCATATCATGCACAATTTCTGTAACTGTCGTTAATAATTTTGGATACTTTTCCCCTTCTTCCATAATGTTTTCCATTTTAGTTTCTAATCTCTTTCGTATGGTTTTCATAAAGATCTTGTTATTCAATACAATTGGTCTCAGTTAAAACTATCTTCCTTCTTCCATATACATTTAAGTATTCCACTACATAATTCTTTATACATTAAACTTTTATTTAACCATTCATTCAAAATCTTTTTGCCAATTCCTTAAATGTTTATATATTTCACACTCTATTCCATCTGGTCCTGCAGCCAAATCTATATTTACTTGCCTTAATACTTGAGTTCATTTAAAGAAATCTCATTTTCCAACTCATTTTCTTTTTCTGTTAACTTTTTTTATTGTCCCTGTTTTTATGCATCTTCTTTTTTCTTTAAACATTTCTTGTATATATTGTACTACACTATTCATAATCTTCCTGAGTTCTTTGTTTCTCCTTTTGCATTTTTTTATTCCTCTCATTATACCACCATCTTCCTTTACTGATCTGCTTAAGTAAAGTGGTACATGTGAAGTTGTTCTCTTGCCTTCATTCTCACTGATGGGTTCGGAGCCAATCCTTTGCTCTGACACGGCCAAATACCAAAGGTCTTCAAACGGCTTGTGGCCTACTCCCTATCCCATGATGCAATAATGCTTCCCTCAGATCTCGTTTGCTGCTGCAACAGATTGGGTGTTCGTCGAACAGCTCTGGCCAGTATTGTGAAACTTTTGATATTTGTCTAAACAATATATTTTCATTCAAACACAAATCCTCTGAATCTGGATAAAGTAACCAACGATAAAAGTATAATGTTCCAAAAAAGCCACCAACTCGTTGGAATACACATGGCAAAACAACACTTAAATAAAAAATAGTAAAAATATAAAATGTGAGCGCTTTCAGAGTCCTCTCTGCTTCCTCAGACATAGTACAGTAACTGCTGCTCTTGTTTAAATAAAATTATTTAAACAAGAGCAGCAGTTACTGTAGTATGTCTGAGGAAGCAGAGAGGACTCCGTGAAAGCGCTAACATGTTTTATATTTTTACTATTTTTTATTAGTGTTTTGCCGTGTGTATTCCGAGTTGGTGGCTTTTTTAGAACAATATATTTTCATTCCTGTCTGTTAGTAGTTAGATTACAGTTAGCTGCTTGAGACACTTGTCTCTTTTGTTAGTCATAGAGTGCTTTTTCTCCTTTTTTCTTGAGGCCGTTTATTTCTAGGCCTATTTCTATAAGTGAACTAGAATAGTTAGAATTAGATAGCTTAGATTTACATAACTTGCTCCCTATCCTTTATATAGCCCTTTTTTATTAAGGCATTAATATATCTTTGCTGTTACTTGCAAATACTTTTTATTCAACCCTGCGGTTTTTATTAGGGTTGTATAATAGTTATTGAACAGTTTGGTGCATTTCATAGTTATTATAGTTAGTCTCTCCCTTTATTAGGGTTATTTTTTTTTATATAGATATCTGTGTGCTGTGTGTTTTATATATGTATATACACACACATATATATATATATATATATATAT
Organism: Protopterus annectens; assembly: GCF_019279795.1. Taxonomy (NCBI): domain Eukaryota; kingdom Metazoa; phylum Chordata; order Ceratodontiformes; family Protopteridae; genus Protopterus; species Protopterus annectens. Next base: position 257,689,913 of record NC_056751.1, on the reverse strand, counting down.
ATATATATAATTTTTTTTTTTTTTTTTTCTTTTTAATAGAACTAGAGTTTGTTCTGCTTTGGGTAATTTTCAGTTGACAAGAGTTATGTTTGAAAAAGCTAAGTCTGGGTTTAAGAAATATCTGAAATGCAGTCAGAAGATGTCAGTTACAGAAGGCCATACAAATTGTATTTATTGTTTAGGTGAGCTTCACCTGCAGGAAAATTGTGCCATCTGTCACATCGAGTTCAAAAACTAAATCAAGTAAGACTGCCACCTCGGCGCCTAAGCCTATGGAGCCACAGGTAATTGTGGTCAGTAGGAGCCGGTATCTCCAACTTTAAAATCTCTTATTCTCCAGTCTGAAACATAATCTGTTGCTTCCCCGGTCCTCAAGACTGTCTGATAAGGATGTGGATAGAGTGGTGCAGAGACTTCTACAGTCACAGGCACTAGCCAAAATTCTGTCAGGTCCGCCCCTTAGGGCTGCGGAACTGACCCAGACTAAACCCATTTTTTTTTTCGATTCCTCCGATTTGTTCCAAAGTTTCGGAGCTGGAGTATTCAGAACCGATGATTGTGGAACCATTGGAGCCGGCACCCATTAGGCTTTCGGTTTAGACTACTCTGACCTCTTTGGTACCCACCTTAGAGTCTTGGAGCAGACACCTGCCTGGTGCGGAGAGGATAGTCTTACCGATCTTTCAGTGCCGACTTTGCCTCTTGGGGCCTCTGCTCGGGTAACTTCGGCACCTACCTCTGGCTCCGGAGCCCATGGTCTTGGTGCTGCGGAGACTGCCTGATGTCCTTCAAGGATGCATCTGCAGTCATAACAAATGGGTTGTCCTGTCGTCAGGCAGCCCTTCGGTCGGCCGGATTCCAAAGTCTGGGTCTGGCTTCGGCTGGTGTCGCACTTCACCCGACGTCATCTCTGCTGGTCTTCGGGTATAAAGGCATCAGCCGACGCCATTTTCCTCAGTCTTTCTTGCTGCGTGGCGCCCGAAGCAGAAGCTGTTCGCAAGTGCCGGTCGGTCAGATCCAGAGATTACTACTACCGAATACTACTTCGAAGACTTCTAAAAAGCCAAAGTTTTGCCTACTACTGTGGTTCCTTTAGAATTATCGGACACCATTCCTTTGGATGTCTCTACCCCAGCACGTGGTGCTGCTAGGCCTCCTGCAGCCATGTCTATTAAGGCCTTTGCCAGGGCTAAAGCAGCCAAAACTGCTAAATCAGTGCCTGTTAAGCCCCCCTCACACAGGCCCAGTTCCAGTACTCAAATGCTTACTCTGGCAGAGGATCTCATCTCTTTAATAAGGGGATCCCAATCTCACCCAGACAGGGCCTCTCAGCCTCCTGAAAAGAGACCCAGAGCAGAGCCCCCAGAACCTGTGTCCTCAGATGATTCTTCTAATGACTCAGACATTACAGACCAACCAGATGCTCCTTTGTCTACTTATGAAGATTCCGATGCTGAGGAATCTATTCCATCTGCCTCTCCACCAGAGGAATTTTCCTTTGGAGAAACATTGCATGCCATGAGAGAGCAATTCCAATGGCAGGGACAAGATTTCTCAGATTCAAGAAAAAGGCTTAGGACCTTTCTACACTTACCACACCATAGGCCCTTAGCTATACCTCCAGTTCTTCCTGTTGTGGATGATGCATTTAATGATGTTTGCACTGCTCCTGATACTTTACCTCCAGCCTCTGCCAAACCAGATAGATTTTACAGGGTACCGGACACTCATCACCACCTATACAAGGCCCCACTCGCAGATCCTGAGACTATCTCCCAGGGCCCTAAGGCAGTAGCTTCGACCTCAGCAAAGAACCCTCTCCCTTCTGAAAGGGGGGAATCCAGGTCCTTAGAGAGATGGGGTAAGAAAGTTTACACCTCTGCTACCCTCTCAGCTAGAGCTTTGAACTGCCAGTTTCATATGATCCAATACCAAGAGTTTATGCTTGATCAGTTAACTAAGAAACTGTCCACTGATGATTCCTTAGATAAGAAATATGTTCTAGAAATGGTGAATAACATTCAGCAGGTTAGTAACCATTCCTTAAAATGTGGTTATGATGCACTGGAGGCTTCATTTAGATCAGCCATGACTGGCACAGTTATAAGAAGGCATGCATGGTTGAAAGAACAGGTTTTGCCGGATCATGTTAAAGCAAAGCTGTTAGATGCTCCTATGGATAAGGCCAGTCTATTTGGTTCTCCTGCCCAGCAAGTAATGAAGAAAATGGAAGAGAAGGCAAAATCTGTACAAACAGTTAAAGATTTCTTACAGGTTCAGCCCCCAAGGTTTAGCAGGAACTGGCCTTCTAAAAACTGGTCCTTTCCAGACACCTCTAAATCACAGAGAGGCAGGAATAGACGATCCAGAGGCAGAAACCAATCCAGAGGAGGTGCCTACAGAGGACGCCAGTGGCAAGGCAACAACCACCGAGGCACAGACACAACCACTGCCATGACACCAGGACAATCACAGTGACTTGGCTCTGACACCGCCTACCAGGGAACAGATAGCCGCACCCTTAGGCGGAAAGTTAGCCTTATTTTCAAAAAATTGGCACTATATCACAAAAGACAAGTGGATTCTACAGACTATAGACCAAGGCTACAGGTTTCATTTCCACACCTTACCAGTAAAAAAGGAATGCCAAACCTACCTCCAAATCAGAAAACAGAAGCTCTAAAACAGATAGCTCAATTAACAGAAATGAGAGCTGTGGAAAGGTACCACCAACAGAGCAGGGCAAAGGATTCTACTCCAGACTCTTCCTAGTACCAAGAAAAGAGAAAAGTTGGAGACCTATTCTAGACCTGTCCGCCTTAAACACATTCATCATTGTTCCAAAATTCAAAATGCTGACCTTGCAGCAACTTCTTCCCATGCTGGGCAAGGAGTGTTGGCTGGTAACTCTAGATCTCAAGGAGGCATACCTGCACGTCCCCATACGACCAAATTGCAGAAGATACCTCAGATTTCTTGCAGGATCAGAGCATTATCAATTCTCAGCATTGCCCTTTGGCTTATCTACTGCGCCCAGAGTATTCACAAAATGCCTGGCATCAGTAATCGCTCATTGCAGGCTACAGGGAATCCAAATTTATCCTTACCTGGACGACTGCCTGATACAATCGGACAACAAAAGCAAGTTGACAAAAGACTTACAAAGAGTCATTTGCTTACTACAAGCCCTGGGATACACAGTCAACTTAAAAAAAAAAAAAAAAATCAAGACTAATACCATCCCAAACAAGAACGTTCTTGGGTGCAGAATTGGACACAGTAAAGCAGATGGCATTCCTAACTGCAGAAAAACAAGAACAACTCCCTCTTTACTTCTTGGCATTAACAAAACAGGACAAACTAACAGCAAGGAAAGTACTGCAGGCCTTGGGCTTCATGGCATCATGCATAATCCTGGTCCCGCATGCCAGACTGCACATGAGAAAACTTCAGTGGTACCTAAAGAATTTATGGTCTCAACACAGGCACAGCTTAGAAACAGAAATTCCACTAATCCCATGCCTGAAACAAGAGTTCCTATGGTGGGCTCAAGCTTGCCAGTCGAACCCAGGCTTGCCCTTCCAAAACTTACAAGCAAGCCAGACCATCACAATGGACACCTCAGACCTAGGTTGGGGGGCCCACATGCTGGACAAATGCATACAAGGATTATGGACCCCAGATCAACTGCACCTGCACATAAATCAAAAAGAAATGCTTGCAGTAAAATTAGCAATCCAGAATTTCAAGCCATTCCTCAAAGAAGGCCATTTGATGATAAGGACAGACAACACCACAGTCATGTGGTACATCAACAAACAGGGAGGCACTCATTCCTACCCCCTATGCAGAATGACTCTGGACCTATGGAATATGGCTCTGAGCTACAACATTCAGTTACAGGCAATATTTGTACCTGGGAAAGAAAACATCCTAGCAGACATGTTAAGCAGAACAACCTCGGATGCTCACGAATGGAGGCTACACCCGGACATCTTCAAGGCCATCACACAGAAATGGGGAATGCCACAAATAGACCTATTCGCATCCCCACTCAATCACCAGCTAAAGAAATTCTGCACAAGGACATACCACCCACTTGCATGGAAGGTGGACTCTCTATCCTTCAGTTGGAAAGGCCTGACAGCATATTTATTCCCACCTCTTCCCTTGATGCACAAGGTACTACTGAAGATCAAAGAGGAGCGTCCAAGGATAATTCTGATAGCTCCAAACTGGCCAAGACAACACTGGTATCCATTGCTGAGGAGCATGTCTCGGAACAGGCGTGGACACTACCCTGATGCCTTTGATGTTAACTCAGAACAACTACAACATCATGCATCCAAATCTACAAACTCTACAACTAACTGCCTGGAACATTACATAACAGCAACTAACCCACATTTATCCCAAAGGGTTAAAGACATTATCCTGGAGGCCCAGACCTTCGACTAGAAGGAACTATGCAGGAAATGGAAAAGATTTGTCATTTGGAGCACTGAAAGAGGAAAGATGTGTCAAAGGTAGATGTTGCCAACATCCTGGAGTACTTGGCAGAGCTTCTCCATACAGGCCTGTCCTACTCCTCCATCAAGATACATGCATCAGCTATTTCTGCAGAATACAGCTTGATCCCCTGTCTTCTCTCATCCTCTACTCAGGCAGTTCCTCAGAGGAATCAAGAATGTAAAACCTCCTAGGAAACCACCATTACCAGCATGGGACTTGAACTTTGTGCTAGAAAAACTGACACTCCCTCCATTGAACCAGCAGCAGCAGCAGATCTTCAACACCTATCCTGGAAAACTGCTTTCCTACTGGCAATTACCTCAGCAAGAAGGGTTTGAACTACAGGCCTTAATGGCAGTACAACCCTTCCTAATCTTCCATCAAGATAGAGTATCCATGAGAACTAATCCTACATTTATGCCTAAGGTGGTATCCAGAGTGTCTCTAAACCAGGCAATCCACCTACCTACCTTCTTTCCCAATCCACAGAACAGGGGGGAAAGACTGCTGCATACCTTGGATGTACATAGACAGTTACGCTACTACCTGGACAGAACCAAGGGCAATAGAAAATCTGACCAGCTTCTAGTAGCCTATGCAACAGGAAGGGAAGGAAAAGCAATCTCCAAACAGACAATCTCCAAGTGGATAGGAAATTGCATAAGATTCTGTTACTCCTACCATGGAAAGCCAATTCCACAGAACATAAGACCTCACTCTACAAGGGCTACAGCCACTACCACAGCTTTCTTACGAGGAGTGGCTACCAAGGACATTATTGAGGCGGCTACTTGGACCTCCGTGCATACATTTGCCAAGCATTATAACTTACCTCTTTACTCTAGATCCCGAGCAGGGTTTGCCACTGCTGTTCTGCAAGGGATCCTAACTACACCATAATTCTATTTCCTCCTCCCCTAGTTTGGCTATGGTATTCTACCCATTTGTTATGACTGCAGATGCATCCTTGAAGGACATAGTACAGTTTTGTACCTACCATAAATGTAGATGTCCGAACAGGATAGCATCTGCAGTCAGGATTACCCACCCTCCTTCCCCTCTGTGGTACTCCTAGGGTATTTACCCTCCTAATACCTAGCTGGGGGGGGGGGTCTCTTATGGTGTATTTGTTTGTATATATGTACATACATGCTTATTTTTTGTTTGCGCCTTCTATTTTTTTGGAAACATTGGCATTCATCCAAAATTTAGCTCTCCAAGAGGGCAACTGGCATCTGGGGCAAGAAACACTGAGGAAAATGGCGTCGGCTGATGCCTTTATACCCGAAGACCAGCAGAGATGACGTCGGGTGAAGTGCGACACCAGCCGAAGCCAGACCCAGACTTTGGAATCCGGCCGACCGAAGGGCTGCCTGACGACAGGACAACCCATTTGTTATGACTGCAGATGCTATCCTGTTCGGACATCTACATTTATGGTAGGTACAAAACTGTACTTTTCTGCGGATCCAGGTGTCTCTTCGGACCGGAGCCAAGGGGCTTTTGCTGCCATGAGGAGAGTGCTGTCCCCTCAGGCACCCATGTCATCAGTACCAACAGTCTCCTCCACTAAACTTCCGGTGTCTGTCTCTGCTTCACTAATCCCTCAAAAGCATAGAGACGCTGAGTCTCAGGTCCCCCCATCGGGTGAGCCCTGCTCTTCTGGGACCTCCCTAGAAGCTCCCTCTGAGGAGGTTCCCAGGAAGAGAATTTGCAAGAGGAAGCATCTGTATTCCCCAAGGGACTCTATCACATCTGGTACTGACTTAGATGAGTCGGAAGGGTCCCCACGGTCCCCCTCTGAAGATCTCTTTTGGTGATATCTTGGAAATCCTAAAACAGAGTGGTGGCTGGAATCCCCTTAACCCTACTGATGAGTCAGTACTCCTGAAGGCTTTTGGGTCTAAACTCTCCACCTGTTGGTTGACTGCCTTTTGATGAGTTGATGGATCTTCTGTCTTGAAAGGCGTGGGAGTACCCAGATACCAAAGAGGCCGAATAAATTTATTACGTCACCTGAGGACAAGGTTTTCCTTACCAAAGGAGCACTCGTTGATGCTATGGTGGTGGTGGCGGCCACTACGAAGGAGCTATCAGAGACCTCCACATCTGTTCATCCTCCTAATAAAGATTCTAGGATCATGGACAGATAGGAAAGCGCATGTTTAGTTCAGTGGCCTTTACTCTTCAATCCCTGAAGTATCTCACACATTTCACCAGACTATACGGAGATCTCCTTAAGGAGTTAGGAGATACTTTACAGGGTTTGGTAGCTGCAGGGGTCTCAGATAAGGTAACCACCCAGCTTGCTACCCTAAATTCCCTTATAAACTCTTCTGTGCGTCTGATTTCATATGCAGCAGATGGAACAAGTTGGGCAGCAGGTACAGGAATTGTTCTTAGAAGACACTCCTGGATGCACTTATGTTCATTTGCAGAGCCCTACAAGTCATCCTTTGCAAACACCCCCTTTGATGGTTCATCACTTTTTGGACCGGAAGTGAAAGAAACTCTTACCAGATGTGAGCAAGATGGAAAGCCTCTGTCTGCCGTAGGAGTCAGTTTTTCCACTCCTACCAGACCTTATCCTAAAGGTCAGAAAAGTGGAAAAAAGTGGTTCTGTAAACCCAAGGAGCTTTCTTTGACACATGTGGTGAAACCCCCTCTAGAGGCAGAGGAGGGGGCAATAATGGGAGATGCGGTCCACGCAGCAGAGGGGGCCCGCAGAATCAGGGTGACGGGGATCAATTCTTTGGCAAGCCCTACCAGCGCTCCTGAAAGGAGGCCTTCCTGTCCATCTCTGGAGGCAGTCCAGGGAAGCTTATCTTTGTACCCAGACACCTGGCTAAAAATTACAAAAGATCTGTGGGTACAAAGCATAATATCCAGAGGATACACTATTCCCTTTACTGCCCCTCCAACCCCTGTGAAAAAAATCCCAGATGTTCCGCCCAGTTACAGGGAACAGGAAACTGTTGAGATTACAAGGTTGCTAGGAAAAAGTCTTCCAACCAGTCCCAGTCCCAGAAGATCATAGAGGATCCGGAACTTACTCAAGAGTCTTTTTAGTTCCCAAGAAAACAGAGGACTGGAAACCAATTTTGGATCTCAGCAGATTTAACAAATCTGTCAAGAAAACAAAGTTTCTAATGGTCACGCTACAGTCTATACTTAGGAAAAGACGATTGATATGCTCAATAGATCTCCAGGATGCGTACTACCGTATAAAGATGGCCAGAACATCCAGGGATAATCTGTGCTTTCGGCTGGGAGCCAGTCACTTTCAGTTTCGGGCTCTGGCCTTTGGTCTCACTACAGCCCCCAGAGTGTTCAACAAATGCATGGCAGTAGTCACGGCTCACCTGAGGCAGTTAAGATTCCAGGTGTTTCCATATTTAGATGTCTGGCTCCTCACCGCCACCACCAAGCATCAACTCATACACGCAAGGGAGAGACAACCTTACAGCCATCCAGAACGTACTGTCCATCGGAGCAGATCTCTACACAGTTTCCATGACCATGAAACTTCCAATGGAAAGAGTGGTGAGCCTTTGACAACAAATTCTGAATCTCATCCCCAAACAGAGCCCCAGTTTCAGTAGTGCTCAAATTACTAGGAACCATGGCAGCAGCCATCATTGCCATTCCATTCAGCCGAATGCACATGCCGATACTACAGTGACTGGTTTTCACACAATGGTCTTACCAGGAACTTCCAGTGCTGCAGCAAATTGAGTTCAATTGGCAGCAATCTCTAATTTTCGTATTAGTGATCAACAAACTCCCATCATGTCACATAGGCTTTCTAAAGCATTTCTTAAGGTTACTATTCACTTGAGACCACCTATTAGAAACCCATCTGCTCCATTGAATCTTAATTTTGTGCTCTCATGGATCATTTTACTCCCTTTTGAACCTGGATCATCCTGTGATTTGAAATACCTATCATGGAAGACCATTTTCCTAGTAGCTATTACTTCCACTCGAAGAATTTCAGAACTACATGCCTTGTCCTTCACAGTCCCATACTTGATTTTTCATGATAGAGTAACACTGAGAACAAATCCTTCATTCCTACCTAAGGCTTGTTATGAAACGAATCTCAACCAGACTATAGAATTACCTGTGTTTTTCCCCAAGTATACAAACAAAAGGAACACATATTGCACAAACTTCTACAGCCATAGGCAACTTCGATTCTATTTAGACAGGACTAAGGACTTCAGAAAATTGGACCAACTTTTTGTCTCCTTTTCAGATTCAAAGAAGGGTACTCAGGTGGTTAAAACCATGTTATAAAAATGGTTGTCAGACTGTATTGCTTTCACATACAGCTTTTTTCAGATGACATTAAATTATAAAGTCAAGGCTCACTCAGTACAATTTCCATTTCAGCCTTTATGGCACGGCTGCCAATAGATACTATTTGTGCTGCAGCCACATGGTCCTCACCTCATACCTTTATCACTCATTACATATTGGATAAGGCCTCCAGGGAAAGGGCCTCCTTTGGTTCTATGTTTGAGGAATATACTCCCATGAGCCACCCAAGGAGATGGTGCTTGGGACGCTTACCCATCAGTGAGAATGAAGGCGAGATAGAACAACTTCACATTAAGAAGTTACGTACTTACCATAATGTTCCATGTGAGCTGTTCATCTCGCCTTCATTCTTATGTCCCACCCACCAACCCCCTACCTTTAAAGTCTTGAGGGCCAGGAAGATGTTCTTTGTGTTTCACTGTTGCAGGCATTAAATTTGGGCTATCTGCTTTGCAGTAGCCCTCAGTCGGCTTGATTAACAAAGTCTTGGGTCCTGCGTTGGTTACTGTCCCTTCTTCCATGATGTCAGGTCGTCAGGGGTATAAAACATGCAGCCGACGCCATTACACCAGTCTTTCTTGCCGTGCGGTGCCCGAAGCAGAAGCAGTTCGCAAGTGCCGGTCGGCCGACTCCTGAAATTTTTGTTTGAGTTTCAGAACCGAAGTCTTCAACTAAAGCTAAGTACCCTGTTGGGGAAACTTTTCTTGCTCCTTACCGATGTAAGTAAAAGTTAATAATTGCAGTACTTGTGGAAAGCAAATACCTCCCAAAGATTTTCATTCGTACTGTATTCCTTGCAACTTGCCTTGCTGTCGGTTTTGTGTTTTATTTAAAAAGCGCACTATCCGTCTTCGGTATATTTTCACTTCTAAATATTTTGTTTCTTGGTTTAATTATCCAGAAATGCCGTCGGTTAACCTTCCAACTGCCAGGATTCCAAAAAAATGCAAAGATAAAGACAGAGACAGGCCGCCGGGGTCCAAAGCTGCAGACGATGCTTCTCCTAAGCCAGTCACCAGTTCACCGGTACTCTGTGAGGTGCTTTCGCAGCCCCTGATACCCGCTACTTCTGATTCACAGGCCTCTACTGAGACCCATTCGGAGTCCGGTATGCCACGAGATGCTTCAACTGTGGAACCTGTGGATGTGTCTCTACATTGGATGGGTACAGAGCCGCCGTGCAGGCACTGGCTTCTGAGGGTGTATTCAGGCCTATGGACTTGCATATTAAACAGACGCTTCCTTCATCATTTAGGCCAAAATCTCGAACCATGCCTAAGAAACAGACGCCCAGACCGCATGCTCAGACCTCTATGCCGAAAAAACAAATTATAAGAATGGCTGAAGATCTTATAACTCTAATCGGGGAAGCCAACCCCCCCCCCCCCTGCTTTCTGAGAGACCTAGGACTGAAGTTGTTTATGAAACTTCTAAACAGGATTCTGATTTTTATGATTCTTCTGATCATCTGAATTTGCCCTTATCTACTTATGAGGATTCTGATGCAGAGGACTCTGTTCCCTCTGCTTCCCCTCCAGAGGACTTTTCTTTTGGTGAAACCTTACATACTCTAAGGGAGCATTTCCACTGGAAAAGCCAGGATTTTTCTGATTCTAAAAAGAGGCTTAGGGATTTCTTACTCCTGCCTCAGCATAGGCCTTTAGCTATACCTCCTGTACTAGACATTGTTGATGCCTTTTTAGAATCTAGTTTGGCCCCTAATTCTTTGCCTCCTACTCCCAGAAAACCTGACAGATATTACAGGGATGTTCATCGCTTTTTCACTGTTGCAGTCATTACACTTGGGTTATCCTGCTGGCAGACTACCCGCAGTTGGCCTGAATTCCAATGTCAGTAAAAGTTAACAATTGTATTTCTTGTGGGAAACAAGTACCTCATAAGGATTTTCATTCTTACTGTATCCCTTGCCTAGGCCCTGTCCATGACATTGCTAGTTGTCGTTTTTGTGCTAGATTCAACCAACGCACTATTAAGCGTCTGTTCGAGTTTGCTTTACATTACTTTGGCCGAAGGTTTAACTGTATAATGCCATCGGAACAACCGACGACCAGAGTTCATAAAAAGCGCAAGGACAAAGAAAAGGACAGGCATCCGAGGTCCAAAACTGACGAAGCCTCTGCTAGGCCAGTCGCCGGTTCTCAGTGAGGCTTGCAGCCCTGACACCGCTACCTCAGAGCCACAGGCTGCCTCCGACTCCCACGTGGAGACAACTAGGCCTCTGGAAACTCAAGGTATTGGGCCTACGGAACCTATTCCCTCAGATGGGTCCGGAGCCGCTGAGCAGGCATCGGCTTCTGAGGGTGTTTTCAGACCTACACAGCTTACTATCAAAACCACTTCAGCAGCCAAGGCAAAGTCTAAAACACCTTTAAAGACAAAGAAACAAGTACAGCATTCTCCTGGACAGTCATCCATGCCAAAGAAACAGATGCTTAAAATGGCCGAGGACCTAATTACTTTGATCAGGGGTTCCCATCCCCCTCCTGATAAAAGGCCTAGGCAAGACACTGACTGTGCCTCCTCTGACCAGGTTTGTTTCCTCTGATTCCTCTTCAGAACAGGGATATTCTGTTCCTCCCTATGAGGACTCTGACGCTGAAGAATCTATCCCTTCAGCCTATCCTCCTGAGGATTACTCTTTTGGGGAAACCCTGCACACCATGAGGGAGCATTTCCATTGGGAGAGCCGGGATTATTCAGAATCCAAGAAAAGGCTCAGAGACTTTATTTTACTGCCTCAGCACAGGCCCCTTGCTATCCGCCCTGTACTAGATATTGTTGATGTATTTTCTGAATCCAGTTTGTCTCCTGATTCTTTACCCCCTGCACCATCTAAGCCAGATAGGTACTACAGGGTCCCAGATTCTCATACATTTCTTTATAAAATCCCTGCTGCTGACCCAGAAACAATTTCTCAGGGTCCCAAAGGGGTCAAGGCTTCCACTGCAAAAAACTCTGTTCCCTCTGATAGGGATTCTAGAGCACTGGACAGATGGGGGGAAAAAGTTTACACCTCTGCAACTTTCGCTGTAAGGGCTTTAAACTGCCAGTTTCACATGCTTAAATATCAACAATACCTAATGTCTTTGCTAAAACAGAAAATGCTTACAAGCTCAGAATGTCCTGAAAATAAGGAAATGCAGGATTTATTGCATGCAGCTGAACAAGTGGGAAAGCATACCTTACAATGTGTTTCTGATTCATTAGAAGCTTCTTGCAGAGCTGCAGTCACAGGTTCTGTCATTCGAAGGCATGTTTGGTTAAAAGAACAAATTTTACCTGACCATGTTAAAGCAAAATTATTGGATGCTCCATTACAGCATGATACTTTGGTGTTAAGGCAGAAGAGGTGTTAAACAAAATGGAGGATAACGCAAAATCAATGCAGACAGTAAAGGATTTCTTACAGGTTCAGCCACCCAGATTTAGCAGGAACTGGCCTTCTAAAAATTGGTCCTTTCCAGTGTCAGACAGGCCACAAAGAGGCAGATACAGATGCCCAAGAGGCAGATCTCAGCCCCAAGGCTCATACAGACCTAAACAATGGGGTGCTTCAGCCCCCAAAGGCGGAGAAGACAAATCACAACCTTATAGGAAACAGTCCCAATGACTTTCCTCTACCAATGCCAAGCACTTACCTTTTGTGGCAGCACCTTTAGGGGGGAAACTAGCACTTTTCTCACAAAATTGGTACGTGATCACCCAGGACAAATGGGTACTGAATATTGTTTCTCAGGGTTCCACGTTCACACCCTACCAAGGCCAAAAGGTATGCCAGACCTGCCACACAATCAATGGGCAGAGGCACAAAAACAAATTTCTGCTCTCATGGACATGAGGGCTATTCAAAAAGTACCACAGCAAGAGCAGGGGCAAGGATTTTACTCAAGACTTTTCTTGGTACCCAGAAAGGACAAAGCTTGGAGACCAATACTGGACCTGTCTACTCTAAATGCTTTCCTGGATGTTCCAAAATTCAAAATGTTGACACTGCAGTAACTTCTGCCCATGCTGGCTTGGCTAGTTACTTTGGACCTCAAAGAGGCATACCTGCATGTCCCAATCAGACAATCTTGCAGAAGATAACTCAGATTCATAGCTGGCTCAATGCATTACCAATTCTCTGCACTGCCCTTTGGTTTATCTACTGTGCCCAGGGTCTTCACACAATGCCTGACACCAGTAATTGCATTTTGCAGACAAAAAGGAATTCAAATATATCCCTACTTAGACGACTGCCTTATTCAAGCAGAGAGCAAGGACATTCTACTAAAGCATCTGGCGTGTGTAAAAAAAAATTACTAATTTGCCTAGGGTACACAGTAAACGAAAAGAAATCAAAACTAGTGCCCTCTCAAAAGATAATATTCCTGGGTGCAAGCTTAAATACAACTTCCCTGGCTTATCTCACGGCAGACAAAGGCAACTGACTCATTACTTTCAAATGGTAGCAACAAAGACCCAGCTACCTGCAAGAAAAATTCTGCAGGCTTTGGGCTTCATGGCATCCTGCATCCTGCTAATTCCATATGCAAGACTGCATATGAGGAAGCTACAATGGTATCTAAAAAGTGTTTGGACTCGACATTGCCACAGCCTGGAAACAGTAATTACTCTCATTCCCTGCCTGCAACAAGAGTTTCGATGGTGGGCACTGGCCTGTCACCACAACAAGGGACAGCCTTTCACTTTACCCACAGCCAGGCAGACACTAACAACAGATGCATCAGATTATGCCTGGGGAGCACACATGGCGGGAAAATATATACAGGGCACATGGCCCACAGAGCAAATGCATCTTCGTATCAATCAAAAAGAGATGCTAGCTGTACAGAATGCCCTGACAGCCTTCAAGGATCTACTACATCCAGGAAAACTATTGCTAAAGACGGACAGTACTACAGTCCTGTGGTACATAAGCAAGCGGGCACACATTCCTACCCCCTCTGCAGGCAAGCCATGACTTTGTGGAGCGCAACACTGACCTATCAAGTACATCTGCAGGCACAATTCCTGCCAGGAAAGAAAAATACTCTGGCAGACAAACTAAGCAGAAACCTCATGGACCCTCACGAGTGGAAACTAGATCCACAAGTCTTCAGCATGATAACAAAGAAATGGAGATGCCCAGACATAGATCTATTTGCCTCCCCTCACAACTGCCAACTACAGAGATTCTGCACAAGGACTTATCACTCACAAGCATGGAAGGTGGATGCTCTGTCATTCAGCTGGAAAACCCTAACAGTTTATGCCTTTCCACCACTGCCTCTCCTCCCCAAGGTACTCCTAAAAGTCAGACAAGAGAAGCCAAAAATTATTCTGATTGCCCCAGACTGGCCACGCCAGCACTGGTACCCAATCCTAAAGAGCTTGTCTCAAGGGCCAACTTGGACTTTACCACAAATTCCTAATCTTCTGACCCAACAAAACAATCGGATCCTGCACAGCCAACTCAGAACCGTAAATCTGGCTGCATGGCGAATAATATAGCCACTCAGAACACACCTCTCTTTAAAGCAGTTATGGATGTCATTTTGGAAGCCAAGAGGCCCAGCACCAGGAAATCTTATGCAGAAAAATGGAAGAGATTCTGTGCTTGGAACCAGGCACAAGGACTTGGACCGCTTGTTCCAGATATTCCTCAGATTTTACAATACCTAACTGAGATGCTGGACAAAGGCCTATATTTCTCATCAATTAAGATCTATGCCTCTGCCATTTCAGCTCATTACAATACGGAACCTCCCATTTTCTCTCATCCACTGCTAAGACAGTACTCAGAGGGGCAAAAAACATAAGACCTCCAAGGAGAGCACCAATACCTACGTGGGACCTCAACTTTGTCTTGGAAAAGCTTACACTGCCTCCTTTTGAGCCAGCCAATACAGCTGAAATAAAATTCTTATGGAAAACTGCTCTGCTCCCAGCAATAACTTCAGCAAGAAGAGTCTCAGAGTTACAGGCATTAATGGCAGTGGGAACCTTTTATCATTTTTCATCCGGACAGGGTTCTCTAAGGACAAACCCAACATTTATGCCAAAGGTAGTATCCTATGTGGCTCTTCACCAAACCATTCATTTGCCAACCTTTTATCCAAATCCCCAGAATAAAGGGGAGAGACTTCTGCACTCTGGACATACACAGGCAGCTACGCTTCTACTTGGACAAAACAAAACCTTTCAGAAAAACTGAACAACTTTTTATGGCATACGCTGCAGGATCACAAGGAAAGGGTATTTCAAAGCAGACTATTTAAAAATGGATAGGACACTGCAGTCGTTTCTGCTATGCACAGCATGGCAAATCAGTACCTAAGAATATTAGGCCACATTCTACCAGGGCAGCAGCCACATCAGCAGCCTTTCTCAGAGGAGTACCAACCAAGGAAATTTTGGAGGCTGCAACTTGGAGTTCAGTGCACACTTTTACCAAGCACTACCGCTTACCTCTTTACTCTAAATCCAGAGCAGGCTTTGCTACTGCAGTTCTGCAGGGCCTCGTAGCCACTCCTAATCCTATTTAGACCCAGCCGGCCTACCTCAGCTTTGGGATTCAACCCAAGTGTAATGACTGCAACAGTGAAACACAATTAACATAGTACAGTTGTGTACCTACCGTAAATGTAGATGTTAGAGTGTATTCACTGTTGCAGTCCAGGTTACCCTCCCACCATCCCCCTTTCTTTGCTGGGACTTATCTGTACTTCTCTGTTCTATACAACCTATGTGGTGTCTTTGCTTGTAGAGTAAGCTAATGTTTATGTTAGTGCATGCATTTTTATTTGTAAAATTTTTAGCCTACCCTTTTGGGGGCACCTGACATCTGGGGCAAGAAAAACTGAAGAAAATGGCATCGGCTGCATCTTTTATACCCCTGGCGCACTGACATCAGGGAAGAGGCGACAGCAACCGACGCCGGACTAGGACTTTGGAATTCAGGCCGACTGCGGGTAGCCTGCCAGCAGGATAACCCAATTGTAATGACTGCAACAGTGAATACACTTGAACATCTACATTTATGGTAGGTACACAACTGTACTTCCCTAATTCTCACAAGTTCCTTTTTAAAATTCCTGTTGTGGATCCAGAGACGTTTCACAGGGACCAAGGGCATTATGGCTTCTACTGCTAAAAATCCTACCCCCTCTGATGGAGACTCCAGGACACTGGGGTAAGAAAGTTTACACTTCTGCAGCCTTGGCCATTAGGGCTTTAAACTGCCAGTTTCATATGTTAAAGCATCAGCAACATGATATTGGATTGCTTAAGCAGAAAATGATGCCTGACTGTACTGTGCTGAACAGGTTGGGAAACGTACTTTGCAGTGTGGATTTGATTCATTAAAGACCTCTTGCAGGGCTGCTGTTACTGGGTCTGTGCTCAGAATGCATGCTTGGCTTAAGGAGCAATCTTTGCCTGATCATGTTAAAGCTAAATTGTTGGATGCTCCCTTAAATCAGGACAGCCTGTTCAGCAACAAAGCTGAGGAAGTTCTTAAAAAGATGGAAGATAAAGCTAAATCTATACAAACTGTTAAAGATTTCTTAGAAGTTCAGTCTCCTATATTAAGTAGGGACTGGCCCTCTAAAAATTGGTCCTTTCCAGCCTGTTCCATTTCTTCTCAAGCCAAACCCAGACAAAGCATAAACCCCAAGTTTCAGTCCCAAGGGACACACAAGACTAGGTAGTGGGGGGTTTCTGCACCCACGCCTAAGAGCAGCAAGACCCCCCCCATGGAAAACCGCCTCAATTACTTGCTTTTAAGATTTACAAGCACTTCCCAACTGAATGCTCCTTTAGGCAGAAAGATTGGTCTGCAGGCCAAAAACTGGGAACTCATTTACCCAGGACAAATGGGTTCTAAATATAGTGTCCCAAGGATACAGATTTCATTTCCACACGCTGCCAACACCAAACGGGTGGCCAGATCTACCCCCAAATCAGTGGGCAGAGGCCCAAAATCAGGTACTCTCTCTCTTAAACATGGGGGCTGTTCAGTTGGTACCAGAAGAGGAAAAGGGACAAGGTTTCTATTCAGGACTTTTCCTGGTACCCAGAAAAGGCAATACATGGTGTTCTGTCCTGGACCTTTCCATTCTAAACACCTTTCTGGTTATTCCAAAATTCAAAATGCTGACTCTTCACCAGCTGCTTCCTATGCTAGGCAAGGATGCATGGTTGGCAACACTGGACTTAAAAGAAGCATACCTGTACATCCCTATCAGGGAGTCTTGCAGAAGATACCTATGCTTCAAAGCAGGCTATATGCGCCATTAGTTCTCTGCACTGCCCTTTGGCTTATCTACTGCACCCAGGGTATTCACAAAATGCCTAGCTCTAGTCATTGCATTTTGCAGGCAAATAAATATTCAAATATGCCCATACCTGGACGATTGTCTAATTCAGGCAGAAAGCAAGGACATTCTCTTCAATCATCTGGCCTTTGTTCAAAGGGTACTGACTTGTCTGGGGTTCACCATAAACGAAAAGAAATCCCACTTCATGCCCTGTCAACAAATTATATTCCTGGGAGCAAGCTTGAATACAACTTCCCAGATGGCTTTCCTCACGCCAGAGAAACGGATACATTTGACAACTTGCTTCAGACAAGTGGTCACAAAAACCCAGCTATCTGCAAGGCAAATACTGCAAGCCTTGGGGTTCATGGCCTCATGCATTCTTCTAATTCCATATGCAAAGCTGCATATGAGGAAACTACAATGGTATCTCAAAAGCTTATGGGGTCAACATTCACAGGCTCTGGAAGCAAGGATTCCTATCATACCTTGCCTACATCTAGAATTCCTTTGGTAGGCAGAGGCCTGCCACCAAAACAGGGGACTACCATTCACATTACCCCCTGCCAAACAAATCTTAGCAACAGACGCATCAGACTATGCATGGGGGGCCCACCTGGCCAGGATGTGCATTCAGGGCAAATGGAACCCAGATCAAATGCACCTGCACATAAATCAAAAGGAAATGTTAGCTATACAGAATGTCATGACAGCCTTCAAAGACCACATTCTTCCAGGACAACTAATGGTAAAGACAGACAGCACCACTGTCATGTGGTACATAAGCAGGGGGGTACACATTCTTACCCCCTCTGCAGACTAGCCATGGCATTGTGGAACACAGCCTTGAGCTACCAAGTGAATTTACAAGCTCAATTCCTGCCAGGAAAACTAAATACACTGGCAACTAAGCAGAAACCTCATGAACCCACACAAATGGAAACTGGAGCCAAGGATTTTCAACATGTTGACAAGCAAATGGGGGAGTCCAGATATACACCTGTTGTCTCCCCCCAAAACCATCAACTGGACAAATTTTGCGCAAAGATTCCCCACAAGCAAGCTTGGAAAGGGGCTGCTCTAGTCTTCAGCTGGAAAAACCTATCAGTTTATGCCTTTCTTCCTCTGCCTCTGCTCTCCAAGGTACTACTAAAGATCAAACCGGACAAGCCAAGGATGATTTTAATTGCACCAGACTGGCCTCGCCGACACTGGTACCCACTCTTGCGCAGTGTCACGCTTTGCTCTATGGCACCTGCCCCAGACTCCTTCCCTGTTGTCTCAGCAGGAGAACATGATTCTGCACCCTCAGCTGCAAACCCTGAACCAAGCAGCCTGGCTAATTGCCTAATTTCTCCTTTACCATCCCTCAGTAAATCATTGATGGATATCATTTTAGAGGCAAGGAGACCTAGTACTAGAAAATCTTATGTTGCAAAATGGAAAAGATTCTGTGCTTGGAACCAATCTCAAGGAATGAACGCAGCAGTGCCCAATTTACCTCAGATTCTACAATACTTAACTGAGATGCTTCATAAGGGCTTGTCTTTTTCTTCCATGAAAATTCATGCCTCAGCCATTTCAGCTCATTATAGCACAGAGCCTCCCCTCTTCTTTCACCCACTGCTCAAGCAGTTCCTCAGAGGTGCCAGAAATCTAATGCCACCCAGGAGGGTTCCAACTCCAGCCCGGGATCTTAACTTTGTCTTGGAGAAACTCACTCTTCCTCCCTTCGAGCCAGCTGCTACTGCGGATTTAAAATTTCTTTCCTGGAAAACAGCTTTCCTTTTGGCAATCACTTCTGCAAGAAGTGTATCTGAATTGCAGGCCCTTATGGCAGTGGAACCTTTCATCATCTTTCATGCGGACAGGGTCTCCCTCAGAACCAATCCCTCCTTCATGCCCAAGGTGGTATCCAGTGTGGCTCTTAATCAGTCCATTCATTTGCCTACCTTTTTTCCTAACCCTCGGAACAAAGGGGAACGGATACTCCACTCTTTAGATGTGCACAGACAGCTTAGATTCTACTTGGACAGGACTAAACCTCAAAGGAAATCTGAACAGCTACTAGTATTTGCTGCAGGGACAGAGGGGAAAGCTGTTTCAAAACAAACCATTTCAAAATGGACAGGCCACTGCATTCATTTTTGCGATAAGTACCATGGAAAACCTGTCCCACAGGGCATCAGACCCCACTCAACCAGGGCTGCATCTACCTCTACAGCCTTTCTCATGGGAGTCCCTACTAGGGACATCTTAGAAGCTGCTACCTGGAGTTCTGTACATACTTTCAGCAAGCATTTACCATTTTCCAATTTTTTCTAAATCCAGGGCTGGTTTTGCCACAGCAGTCTTGCAGGGCCGTATAGCTGGTCCTAATTCCATTTAAATTCCTCGTCCCAACCTTAGCTTTGGGAATCTACCCAAATGTAATGACTGCAATAGTGAAACACGAACATAATGCAGTTGTGTACACTTACCATAAATGTAGATGTTCGAGTGTATTCACTGTTGCAGTCCTGGTTACCCTCCCTCCAGCCCCCTTTTCTTCCTTTGGTTATACCTCTACTCTCACTTACTATACTCTAAAAGCTTTTTGGTGTATTTGCTTTTCTGTTGGAGGTATATCCTTGTATTTATAGATTTAATTGCTTCCCATTAGGGGGGCACCTGACATCTGGGGCAAGAAAAACTGATGTAATGGCGTCTGCTGCATGTTTTATACCCCTGACGTCATGGAAGAAGGGGCTGCAACCAATGCAGGACCCAAGACTTTGTTAATCAGGCCGACTGAGGGCTACTGCAAAGCTGATAACCTAAATGTAATGACTGCAACAGTGAATACACTCGAACATCTACATTTATGGTAAGTGTACACAACTGTACTTTCCAACAAGTCCTAGTGATATTTTGTCCTTGTTTATGGTATTCTTATTTCTATGCCGATAGTCTTTAGTTATCTGTATGATTGGGCAAACAAGATCTGAGGGAAACACTATTGCAGTATGGGATAGGGAGTAGGCCACAAGCCGTTTGAAGACCTCTAGCTTTAGCATTTGGCCAAGTCGGAGCTGAGGATCGGCTCCGAACCCATCATTAAGAATGAAGGCGAGATGAACAACTCACATGGAATGTTATGGTAAGTACATAACTTCTTATTCTCTTTTCCTTGTAAAGAATATCTTTGCGTATATAACATTTTTTTGTTTGTTAAAAATATTGTGCCTTTTAATATAGTTAAATTTACATTGCATGTATTACACCACTCAGAAATCCCTATTCTTATTTTTAATACTGTTCACATTTACAGAAAGCACTCTAAAGTTTTCAATTTCCCTTTTCCTTCATGGTTTCAAAAGTTCGTAGCTAATTACTTAGATAGCTTTCTTAATAGGCAGTTCTAAGCCTAGCCAATTTCCCTCCCAAAGGTGAGAATCAAACACCTTAACCATTATACCAACCCCTAGTCATTAGCTGTATATATTCCCTCATTCATTTTCTTTTTGTTCTTTTGTACTTATCCCTCTAAATTTTTCTTTTCTTTTACACTTTTATCAATAGAATTGTTTTTTTTTACTACCTCCCAATTTGTCTTCATCACTTATTTCAGAACCTTCTATGTCCTCTTATGTTTTTCTCATCTAATTTTTCTTCAGTTTCTACTACTACTAAAATTAATTTTTTCCTTATTCTTTCCATTTTTACGGTCCATACATAAATGTCCAATTTTGTTACATTTATATTCAATTCACTTTTTTTGCATCATGTCCTGTTTCCCTACAAATGAAACTGTTTCTTTTGTCACAGTTACTTGTGCCCTTTTCCACAAGAAAAACATGTTTGGGTTGTCCCAAGTATTTTAGAACACCCCTTTCCCCCCTTATACATTTATCATGCTGGTATATGTATATTTTTTCTGTTTCTAATTTTAACACAATATTACAATCCATGCTAGCAGTCCGTAAACCCCTTTTGTTATAAAACTTTGCAGTCGCCCATGCTTCTTTACATAAAGTTTTCAAATTTCCTTTCAAACTCTGTATTTCTACCTGTGTTGTACATGAATTTTCTTTTGTTTCTCAGTTAAATGTTTTATCTCATAAAGATTCTGTGGATTAGTGTTTCTTTTTTCTCATATTATCCAAGAAAAATTTCATTTGAAAAAACAAGTCTCAACTATAATGTCACAAAATATTTCTTTGCTAATAAGAATGAATGCTCTTACCTCATGTGCTTTTGCACCCAAAGGAACTATTAAATTGTCCCATACTTCATACCTGTCCTTTGTCTTCTTTTCTTTGAATCCTTACCATGTACTTTCATTTTTCTTTTTCTTCTGCCATTTTCTGTTGCTCCCCTTCTGCCTTCTTTTACATTCTCTGCATATGTTTTCTTTTCCCCAGGTCACAATATCCCTGTTCTCGATGAAATACTGTCCTGGACCTCTCAAACAGTCAAACATGAGACTTTTGTACTAGGAAACTTAAACATAGACTGGCAAGCTATTTTGCATTGGACTTGCTTCAGATAGTATTAACCTCTGTTTTTTTGCAACTCATCAAAAAAAAAAAAAAACTTTAGGTATAATAGAGTTTATTCTCCAGTCAACACTTAACTGGGTCCTAGTATCACATCCAACTAATATTTCCTCTACAGGCACCCTTTCTAATTCCCTTAGTAACCATCTTCCCACATTTGCCATTAGAGCGAACACACACCAACCTGAAAAATGCAGTGCAATCTGTCTGAAACCTAACTAATTTTATTCAAGAGAAATTTAATGATCTACTTAAAAAAATAAATTGGACACCATGAAAACTTCATCCTGTCAATGAAGCAGTGCTATATTTCAGTACCACATTTCTAAGTATACTTGATACTCTAATCACTTTACGTACTAAGAGTTAAAAAGAATACTGCTCCATGGCTAACTAAAGAATGTAAAAAACTTATGAAACAAAGGGACATAGGCTGTGATGCCTGGAAGCAAAATAAAAATGAGGGTAACCTCTTTCGTTTCAGACAACTCCGCAACAATGCAAAACAGTTTGTGAACAAAGATGAGCAGTCATACTACTACCACCTTCAACTTTAACATAAAACCAACCCCCAAATATTCTGGTCTTCTATACCAACCTTACTTAACCCTGATACAAATAAAGAACACTGCTCTACACCAGATGCCCTTCCATCCCTAGTAGCTGAAGACTTCAACAAGCACTTCATAAAATCTATAGCTGACCTACTGTCAAACACCTCCAACACCACACCCTCCCACTTCACCACCAATATCTCCATCTTACTGTGATCCTATCTACTATAACACCCATTAACTCCACACTAATAACTCAACCAGTTTTTTCATTTCATACCAACAACTACCATAAGAAGGCTAGTGCAAAAAGTAAAACCCTGTTTTATATCCGCAGGAAATCTCCCCCTCCAATACCTTAAACTAGCCTCTTACCCACCTGCCTACCCAGTTGGTACCCTAATCTATATTTGATTGATTGATCTATATCAGAATCACTAGTTCCTAGCATATGGAAAATGTCTCATATCACCCCATCCACAAAGGAGGAAACTCCTCACAACCTGCCAATTTTCATTCCATATCTGTTCTAGTTCCCGTTTCCAAAATCTTAGATGTATCCACCAATTTCCAAAATCCTAGAAAGATGCATCAGCCAACAGCTAATGCAATACATACTGCAAAAAACTTTACTCACACTAACTCATCATGGTTTCCACCCTGACCATAGCACATCCACAGCTTTAATATCCTTTGCTGACATCATGAACGGAACACACCAAAAAAAGCAGGAAATTATGCATTTGCAGTATTTAAAGGCTTTGACACTTTCTCATCCCTTACTGCTGGACACACACTCCAGCTTAGGCTTTTCCCATACCACAGTACAGTGGTTTCAAAGTTACATACATGATCGGAAACGAGCTGTAAAATGGTCATATGAATTTCCCCCTTTCTTCTTAACCCTATAGGAGTCCCATCAGGCTTCATCCTAGGCATATATTTGCAAACAACTACATGTCATCCCCTGGAACTCTCGTATAATATGCAGATGATTCCACCATTGTCTGCACCTTTCTCACACTTCCTAAATTTCTCACCAACACACAAAAGTGATTTACTGTCATCGAACCCTGGCTTACTAATGCTCAACTATTTCCTAACCCTAAAAATACAAACTTCTCTTCCACCCAAAAGATCCCACTTCTGACATGGATCAATTCAAGATATATTCAACAGGTAATTATTGAAATAGTCCAGCGCACCAAACTCATTGGAGTTAATATTGATAATCAACTGAAATTCGACCTCCACAGTACAGCAAAATATTTTAAAAAAAAGCTCACCAGAAAGTAGGACTTCTCTATTAAAAAAAAAAAAAGAAAAAACACTACTTAAGCACGTCATCTAAAGTCACCCTAGCTAAACCTTTCCTGCTCCCCTCCCTATTTTATGGTACCACTATTACCAACTTAATGATCTCTCTTAAATCTAAATTGGAACAGTGTTACAACAAAGTGGCAAGGTTTGGCTTTAACTCCTAAGTACCACACACATCATTGTAAATTACAACAAGACTTTAATTGGCTTGAACTCCCCAGCCAACTCTTCCACATCCAGCTACTAACAATATACAAATTAATCTACAAACCCTCTGCCTGCCCAGCTCTGAGCAACTTTGTTAAAACCTTCCAACAAACAGAACCCTAAAATCAGAGGACAAAAAACTGCTAACCATCTCAAAAACATCAAAAACCAGGACAGTGTCACTACACGCGTTATGTCACAAAAGTACGGTATTCTTTCCCCTTAGCTACTAGATAAATTCCAGCCTAGCAGTCTTCAAAACTTCGTTGAAACAATATCTAAATAACACATGGCTGTACACCTGCACCGCTCCATGTTAATGTCACTTACTACATCTGTTATTCTCAGCTCCCTCAACTGTTTTTCATCCCCTGCAAGTTGATACTAACACATTCTTAGACTTTCCCCTTGCTCGTCATCTCCTTGGGGAAAAAAAATTATATTCAACTATTTCACTTGTTTACTTATAGTGATGTCTGTTTTATTATTTGTCACATATTTGGAACACCCATTCCTCTTTACTGTGTAACTTTAATATGCTGTAATGTATGTCTTTCTTATGTTTGAACTTATGCGGTGATACTGTAATGTATGAGCACTACGTTTCCATTTTTAGATAAGTTTGTAGTTGGAGCATTTCTCCAGGGCCCCTGCTGAAAATGGGTTCTGTTGAGTCAGTCAAACTATCCCAGTAAACAAATGTGAAATAACATTTTCAGTCTAAACACTATTCTTCAGGATTGTCTCTACATCATTCTTTTATATGCTCTCCATAATGTCCTTCAGGTAACCTCTCCTTCATTTTCTGGTTCACTCTGCATCACCATTTCTGTAAGTAAATCCATCCCACAACCCTCCTGACTAGAGGATTATAATTATACATCCATCATTTGCTGACTCGTCTCCATCAAACATGATGTTAAGTTGTCTATCTCGCCTTCATTCTTGCTAGTTGGTTCGGAGCCGATCTTCTGCTCCGACTCGGCCATCTTCTAAAGCTCGAGAGCTATTTACTGATTCGAGGCCTCCCCATATCCCACAATGCCTGACGCTAGATCCCTAGATCTCATTTGCCGCTTCTGCTACGAGGTTGCTTTTGCTGGCTCAGGTCGTATTTTTCATCTTTTGATAGGTTTTATATAAAAATTTTCATATAAATAGTTAGTGTTTAATTTTTATTTATAGTAGTGTTAGTACTTATTGTCTCTTCGGAGCCTGAGCCTTCTTCCCTGCCGGGAAGGGGTGCCTTCGAGGTCATGAGGAGTGTGCTGGCCCCTCAGCCCCACGATCAGCCTCTTCGGCTCCTCCCACCATGGTGCCTGCGTCTGCCTCTGCCCCTCCTCTAGACCCTAAGCGAGGAGAACAAGCGCTCCAGGTCGCCCCAGTGGGTGTCTCTTCCTCTTCCGAGGCCTCCCCTGATCATTCAGAGGAGCCTCCTCGAAAGAGGAAATGTAAGAGGAAGCATGTTGACTCCCCTGAATCGGTCACTTCGGATACCGACTTAGAGGATTCGGAAGGGTCCCCCTCTGAAGATGTCTCCTTCTCAGACATCCTTGAGATGCTTAGGCAGAGGGGGAACTGGACTACCCTTAACCCTTCTGAGGATGAGTCTGTATACCTGGACGCGTTTGGTTCTCGCCCCTCCACCTCCTGGGTGTCTCCGCCTTTCGACCCACTGATGGCAGTGGTGGCTCGAAAGGCATTGTCAGCCCCAGACACAGTGGAACCAACTCCCTGAAGGCCCACGAAATTCATCACAGCACCACAAGACAAGCAATTTTTGACAAAGGGTGTCCCTGTTGATGCTATGGTGGTAGCAGCGGCCACGAAAAAGGAGTTGGCTGAGACTTCGTCTGTCCATCCCCCTAATAAGGAGTCTAGGACGATGGACAGATACGGGAAGTGGATGTTTTCCTCAGCAACCTTTTCCATGTGGTCACTGAACTATTTGTACCATTTTACCCACCTTCAAAGGGATCTCATTAAGGAGATAGGAGATACTCTTCAAGATCCATCAGCTGCGGGGGCCCAGGATAAGATTACCTCCCAGCTGGCGACTCTTAATTCGATAGTGAACTCATCCATGCGGCTCATTTCTTATGCGGCCGATGGGGCAAGTAGAGCCGCAGGCACAGTTGTGGCCTTGAGAAGGCACGCTTGGATGCGGTTATGTAACTTTGCGGACCCCTTTAAGGCGTCTTTCACCAATACCCCTTTTGATGGTTCTGCTCTTTTTGGACCACAGGTGAAGGATACCCTTACCAGGTGTGAGCAGAAAGGCAAGACTCTCTCTGCTGTGGGAGTCTGTTTTTCCTCTCCTTCTGGACCATACCACAAAGGTCAGAAAAGTGGGAAAATGTGGTTCCGGAAACCCCAGGGAGCCATGCCTGACACACGTGGCGAGTTTCCCTCCAGAGGCAGAGGAGGGAACAACAATAGACGCCACCCTGGAGGCAGAGGGGGCCCACAAAATCAAGGCAGCAGAGATTCCTTCTCTGATGAGCCCTTCCAGCATCCTTGAGGGGCTGCCCGCCTTCGGAGGCAGTCGGGGGAAGATTATCGCTGTACCCAAAAGCCTGGCAAGACATAACTCAAGACAGATGGGTACAGTCTATCACATCCGGAGGTTACAGAATTCCCTTCGTTCATACCCCCTTAAGGTCAAACAAATCCCTTCCAGATGTTTCACCCAGTCTAAGGGAACAAGCAGTGCAAGAGATCTCAAAGCTGCTACAAAAAAGAGCCATCCAAGAGTCCCAGCAGACCAGCAATGATCTGAAATTTACTCAAGGTTCTTTTTGGTACCAAAAAAGACAGGGGACTGGAGACCCATTTTGGATCTCAGCAGACTAAACCGGTCTGTACAAAGAACGAAGTTCCAGATGGTCACGCTTCAGTCCATTCTACCCTTTTTGGGTCAGGACAATTGGATGTGCTCCATAGATCTTAAAGATGCGTGCTACCATATCAAAATGGACAGGCGCTCCACAAGATTCCTTCGCTTCCGGCTGGGAGCCAGTCATTATCAGTTCCGAGCTCTGCCCTTTGGTCTCACCACAGCCCCCAGGGTGTTCACCAAATGTATGGCAGTAGTTACCTCTCACCTGAGACAGCAAGGATTCCAGGTGTTTTCCCTATCTAGACGACTGGCTCCTTACTGCTACCACCAGACATCAGCTGTTACGAGCCAGGAACTACACCATCCAAACTTGCTCCAAGCTAGGTATCACAATAAATTTCGAAGAGTCTGCATTGTCGCCTTGTCAGTCTATAACCTTTATAGGCGCAAGTTTAAGTACAAAAGACATGTCAGCGAGACTTCAGTTACACAGAGTATTAGATATTCGCCGACATGTACAGGTGGTGTTAGGATGCAAGAAAATTCAGGCCAGATTCGTCCTAAAGACATTGGGCCTCATGGCAGCTGCGATCATACTAGTCCCCCTGGCTCGTTTTCATATGAGGATTCTTCAGTGGTTGCTTTTCACCCAATGGTCATTTCTACAACTTCCAATGTCTCAATACACAGATATGCAAAGACCAGCTTGCTTGGTGGATGGTTTCCCCGTCAGTACCCCAGGGCAGACCATTTGTTCTTCCCCCTCCAGTAGCCACAGTGACCACGGATGCCTCCCTGATCAGGTGGGGGGGGGGACACTTTCAGGGCAGAAATGTTCAAGGCTCCTGGCAACACCATGAGTACCATCTGCATATCAATGTCTTGGAGATGAGAGCTGTGCTTTTAGCGTTGCAAACTCTTCAGAACTCTCTTCCCACCGGGACCATTGCAGTTCAGACCGACAATATGTCGGTAGTGTGGTACATCAACAAGCAGGGCGGAACCAAGTCCTATCCCCTATGTCGAGAAGCACTCAGACTCTCGCAATGGGCAATCTCTTCCCAGCAGTTTGATAGCAACGCACATCCCTGGGAAGTCCAGCGTTATAGCGGACAGGCTGAGCAGAGCAATTCTCATGCCGCACGAGTGGTCTCTCAGACAGTGGCGGACCAAATTTTCCGCAAATGGGGTCAGCCTTGCTGCGACCTTTTCGTCACCCCCTTCAACAGCAAGTGCAACAGTTTCTTTTCTCTCCTCCCTCTTCCCGGATACCCTCCCAGAGACGCTCTAATCCACGATTGGCCTCAGGGACTTCTTTATGCATTCCCTCCATTTCCCCTGATTCCCAAACTAATACAGAAAGCTACTGCGCTGGGATGAAAGATGATCCTCATTGGCCCTAGTGGCCTCGACAAATTTGGTTTCCGTTCCTGCATCATCACCTCCTGGAGCAGCCCTGGACCCAGTATCAGACCTCCTGATCCATCAGTCGGGTGGGCTGCACCAGTCCCTCAAACTTACTGCTTGGTTGCTCCACTTCCAACCTTAGCCAGGCTTCCGAACATTTCCCAATCGGTGCGTGAAATCATATCTTTGCATAAATCTACCACCAGAAAAACTTATGCTAGTAAGATGAAACATTTCTCTTGCTGGGCAGAGTCTAAAAATATAGATCCCTTTTCAGCCCCTGTCCACCACGTTTTAGATTTCTTAGCGGAACTTTTTCAGGCTGGGTCCTCTTCTGCCACCATTAGAGTTCAGTTAGCCGCAATTTCAAATTTTCATACAGGCCTATCTGAAACTAGTATTATGTCCCATAAGCTTTGCAAAGCTTTTCTTAAAGGGACTACTTTGCTCAGGCCCCCAGTAAGAGATCCCCTGCCTCCGTGGGATCTTAATTTGATCTTAGCTTCCGTAATATTGACCCCCTTTGAACCCGCAGCTTCATGTTTCTTGAGGTTTCTTTCTTGGAAAACCCTCTTTCTTGTGGCAATTACCTCAGCTAGAAGAGTTTCTGAACTCCAGGCCCTTTGTGTTCGCCCTCCTTATTTAGTTTTCCATAATGACAGAGTTTCACTCAGGACCAATCCCTCCTTCCTTCCTAAGGTACCTTCTGAGACTAATCTGAATCAGTCCATTGATCTTTCAGTCTTCTTCCCAAATTATTCCAACAAAGCTGAACATAAATTACATCAGTTGGATGTTCATAGACAATTACGTTTCTACTTGCATAGGACTAAACAAATTAGAAAATCTGATCAGCTCTTCCTGTCCTATGCTGAAGGTAAACAAGGTCTACCAGTGTCTAAAGTAACTCTATCTAGGTGGTTGACTTCTATTATTGCTTTGATTTATCAATTGAGGAACAAACAGCTCCCTGCTAAACCAAAAGGCCACTCTACTAGGGCTTTAGCCACTTCTGTAGCTTTTCAGGCAAGATTACTAATGGAAGCCATTTGTGCGGCAGCTACATGGGCCACTCCCCATACATTCATTTCTCATTATAAGCTGGATGCTGCCTCTAGGAGCAGAGCTAATTTTGGTTCCACTGTGCTGAAGAGTCTGTTCCGATGAGCCACCCAGGACTGAGGTGCTAGGGACGCTGTCCCAACCAGCAAGAATGAAGGCGAGATAGACAACTTAACATTAAGAAGTTATGTACCTGCCATAACGTTCCATGTTAGTTGTCTTCTTCTCGCCTTCTTTCTTACATCCCACCCTCCGTCCCCCTATCCTAATAGACCGAGAAGTGTTGCCCTCTTGAGTTCCTTTTAGTTGGCTGGGTCTTATCTGGTTTGTTCCCTCAACCTTTTAGCTCTGTAGCTAAACATATGCTGTTAGGACAGGTGTCCTTATCTTTTGTCTGAAGTTAGGTCTACCAAATGAGATCTGGGGATCTAGCGCCAGGCATTGTGGGATATGGGGAGGCCTCGAGCCAGTAAATAGCTCTCGAGCTTTAGAAGATGGCCGAGTCGGAGCCGAGGATCGGCTCCAAACCAACCAGCAAGAAAGAAGGCGAGAAGAAGACAACTAACATGGAATGTTATGGTAGGTATAACTTCTTATTCCTTTGAAACCTCTCCTCTGAATCCTGCACACATTCTCTGGTCTTACTTGTTTTTTTCCACCATTTCTCTCACCTCTTGATCATCTCCTCCTCTCTTTATCTGCCTCTGTTTTTCTGGGTGGCCTCTTTATCCAGAACGGAAACAGAAAGTGCTTCTGCAAAATGGGCCCCACTTGTAACCAGGATGAGCAGGTAAATTTCCCTGATTCCCTGGCCATATTTCCCCATGTAGTATAGGTAGCACCATGAGTGTCCCCTGAAAGGGGCTTCCAGCTTAGTTTGACTAACCTGGTCAGCAAAGGATGTATAAATAAAAGAAATTTTGACAATTTGCTTATCTTTACAGAGTTGTTTTGAAGTGTCAAGAATCTCTTACAGGTAAGGGATCTCCTACATAGACTAGGTGCCTGCGAGAACTTACAAAATTCATTTGACTCCTTTCCCCGGGATTGTTTTCATAAGGTGTCTGCTGGACGCACTCATTTCAAAGAGCTTTACTTCCACAGGAAAGAGATCTATGTCTAGATCTGTTCCTGATGTTTTCCGCTCAGTATACTTTCTCAGTAAGTGAATTCCTCAGAATTTTGGGTCTCATGGCGTCTATGATTGTTTTGATATATCTTGCAAGACTCCACATGAGAAAAACCCAATGGCACTTGAAATCTCTATGGTGCCTACATCAACATCCCCTGATATTTCTGATGCTAGTGTTGGGATTGGTGAAAATATAATTTTTTTTTTTTTGGTGGAAACACCAAATTTCTCAGAATCTAAGTCCTCCTGTTCTCCCTCTTTGCTACAGTGCAGTCTGTCACAACAGATGTTTCAGACTCTGCAGTGTCTGTGGGGATAAATTGCATGGCTTTGTATTTTGGTGTGTCTTTTCTGTTCTAAACACAAGAGACATTGACATTTGTAAATGTGCTCAACTGTGTCAATAACGTTTGGTCTCCGGGACCTCTACTCCCTAAACATCTTTGTGATTGACTGCCTTCTGGCCCAGGCAACAGTGGTTCGTTCTCCCTTCTTTTGAAAATGGCCAAGGACAGTTACCGCAAGCTTCCACACAGATTGGATCTAGTCACACAAGATCAAGGCTATTTGATATATCCCAACCCAAAATAACTATAGCTGACTGCCTGGATTATGGAATCTTAATACCTTTTAAGTACTTTTTTTTCTAAGGATGTGTAGCAGGATTATTAAAGGATATGAGAAAACCTGCTACTATAGATTCATATATTAGTAAAGGAAAAGGTTTTATAGTTGATGCAAAAAGAGCCAGCACCCATTTAGGGCTAGTGTTTCTCTGGTATTAAACTTTCTGTACGTTACTATCCTCTGGCCTGCCTCACTCTTTAGTCAAAGTTCAGTTGGCCATTTCAGCATGTCTGCCTATGGATCCCTCTCTTTCCAAGGAAGACTCGTGTAAAATATTTTTGAAAGGGTTGTTGCATATGGTGCCACCTAGAAAAATGGCAATATATCCTTGGGATCTTAAATATTGTCAAAAGAACTAATCCTTGTTCCATTTGAACTAGCTCATCAAACTGATTTGAGTTTAACATGGAAAACAGTGTCACTAATTGCTCTGGCCTCTCTGCAAGAAGAGTATCCTGCATTGCAAGCTCTTATGCTAGGTCAACCTTCTCATTTTCCATAAAGATATGGTTTCTTTAAGAACTAATCCTTCCTTTTTGCCCAAAGTACATCTTAAATTGACCTTGAGCCATGCTATCAGTCTACCTGTCTTTTTTTCAGAACCTAAAAATGAG
Organism: Protopterus annectens; assembly: GCF_019279795.1. Taxonomy (NCBI): domain Eukaryota; kingdom Metazoa; phylum Chordata; order Ceratodontiformes; family Protopteridae; genus Protopterus; species Protopterus annectens. Next base: position 257,658,457 of record NC_056751.1, on the reverse strand, counting down.
GGAGAAGGAATACTTTATACCTTGGATGTCCACAGATAATCTGGGGGACTATCTTGACAGAACAAAATCTTTCAGAATCTCTGATCAATTGTTCATTTCTTAAGGTGGTAAGAAAAAAAGGACAAACTGCGTCAAGGCAGACTATATTTGCCTCCTGCTGTTTGTTATACTCACCACAACAACATAATTCCAGGAAACGTCAGTGCTCATTCTACCAGGGCTTTGGCTTCATCTCTAGCTTTTTGGAAATGGTTGGATTTTAGAATGAACAACTTGGTACTCTCTATATATTTTTGCAAAGCACTATAAACTAGATTTCTTCTCCAGGTTTAGGACAAGCTTTGCCAGGACCATTCTCCAAGGTCTCCAGGACTCTCGTACATCCATCCTTCCTTCCTCTCTCCCTCCCCGTCAGTCTAAGCTATGACTAAAGCTACTGCGGCAATGATCGTATAATGAACATAGTACAGCTATGTAAGTAAACTTAACATGACAATACATGTTCTAATGATCACTGCTGCAGTAGCTGCTCCATCACCCATATTTTTTTGTCAGGTTGTGGTCCTTTGTTACTTTCTTAGCATTGTCTAGGCTTTTTAGCTGCCACCCCTCATGTTGACATGATAGCTTGGACACCCAAATCTGACTTTTTTAGTCGGCTCAGATCAAACTAACTGGGCTTGTGTAAGATGCCCTAAAAGCTTTGGAAGATGGATAGCTGTTATATACTTAGCAGAATATAACCCATCTAGCTAATACAACTGCAGTGGTGCTCATTCGAACACCATCTGTTATGGTAAGTTTACTTACACTGCTGTACTTTTTCCACAGTTCTTCTATCAGCAATTTGTAAACTGTTCTACTCCTGCCTTTCAAAATTCCCTGATAAATTTCTGAGTATGTTGTTTTTAGTAGAAAAATATTTTAAACAGAAAGCTGCTGCATTGTTTAAATTTAAAATCACCTTGCTCTGCTGCTTTGCTGTGGATACCTTCTGAGAAAGCAGTTTTTCATTTCCAGCTCCATGGCATAGATGGAGTCTTGATTGAAGCCAAAGTGATCTGGGTTTAACTAGCAAGGATGTCCACTACAGAAGCTATGCAGGAAGGAGTGAAGTGAGTGACTGTTAAGCCTTCTTAAAGGAAAGGGGGAAACATCTAGGTCTCAGTGCATGAGCGTCACCTGTTTGGAGGCCTGGCATTAGTTTACTGACCGTCTAAAATGGACAGGACTTGGCCTGTCAAGCATAGCAGATGTACTTTAACTGGACTGGTTGTGTGAAAGCATGTGACCATGTCTGATTTTGCAGGCTCTGCTTTGTTAGTGTCCTGTCTTGGATATCAAGAGATAAAAGGCAACAGGAAAATGTCTCCTGTGAGTACTGAAAAATAAAGGCATATTCTGGTCATTGCAAAATATAAACTGAAGAAAGAATATGGTACATGTGTCTAGGGACCACTCCAATGTTCCTTTAGAAGAATTAGCATGGTATATGTAACTAATTCAGTTTTAAGCACCCCCATTTGATCAAGTTTTTCAATGGCTTTATTCAAATCTTCAGTGCAGGGTGAATGAAGAAATAACTCTTACATCCTCCATGTAAGGAGCCTTGCCCCCCTGCACTTGCTTGGTTAATATAATCTGAGGTTTCACAACTTGGGGATTAAGTTTATAATTTTTTACCCTACCAGATGGTGCACAGCCAAGGTGTCTGTCTATACTGCTGAAAACCCAAGTTCAGGAATAGACTTGAGTAGGGTTTACTGAAGGATAGGATGAGGCAGTTAACAGCCAGCTCTCCTATCCCATCCCATGGAGAGTGGCGTCAGAGCCCAATGCCTCAGTGGTTTCTAATGGAGGCAGAAGTCTCATAGGACATCTCCGGTGAGCAGAGGTAGGAGACTACATCCTGATGCCTTTGGACTAGCCTATGTCACAGGTTGGGTTAGTGACTGTTTGCCCAGAGAATTTTGGCTCCTGGCTCCATGCACACAACTCCTCCTCTTAACCCATCACTCCCAAAGCCTGTGTCACTGTGAAGTCTGACTTGGGGGCTGTAAGGGGGTGCACCTAATAGTGTTGTGTCTAGGGTACGTGGCTGGAATAACAGGAAAAAAAAAAGAGTTGAGTAGGGAAAAGTGCGTTTCCTAACGCATCTTCATGGTAGCTGTAGGAGGTTGTCACAATGAATCCAGATGTTTCTTACCATGACCAGATAAATTCCATAGAACCATCATGCCTTTACAGAGGAGTTTTCACTTTTGTCCACTAAATCTTTTACTTGATATGTTCTTGTTTGTCCCGCACAGCTGTGAAAAATTTTGTTGTTTGGATTCTGTTACTGTTGATTCTTACATTTGAAATTGAAACTTTAACTAAATCTGACATTTTTAAGGTCTTTTTTCCCTTTTTGCTGAATAAATTTATTTTATATACATTATTGTCTTGCATAATCCTGATAATGTGTCATTAGTTTGTTAAAATACCTAAGGTGTTATAGTGCCTGGAAATGTAAAATATTGCTGATGAACTTTTTTATAGTTCAGTTTCCTTTCATGATCCAGACAGTTTAAAGACCCAGTTGTGCATATTTGTTCCATTTGTGGTCTCCAGTCTGGCTTTCACTTGGAGACTTAATATAGCCTGTGAATACATAATCTTCATAGAACTGTTTTGAACAATTGATGCTAAGATTACAACCATCTAAACTTCCTGGTCTTGTGTTTAAAAATGGCTTGTATAGATTAAGCCAAGAAAAGGCAATTTGCTGTTTTAAGTAATTGTTACACCATTTGCTTGGTGCAGTCAATATTCTCTCCCTCCATTTTGTGCAGATGGCAAAAACAGTTAACATTTCGCCCCTGGACCAGCTGTCATTTTATTTATTAGTATGTTTATAGCTGATATAAAAGTTGACAATTTAAAGCAGATACTTCTTGGGATGTTGACTAACATGTCTTATAGGTTCTGAATAGCCTGCATGTTTCTAAGCAGGATACTGTAGAATTTCTTCAAGTATTTTTAAGCAGATGAAGTGTTCCAAGATGCCTGTAGCATATCAGCTAGACTATTTTTCCAGAGACCATTACCCATAGGAGGGTGGCTTTCTTGGTCTACTTTAGAATTTACTTAAACTGTCACTATTTTGTGTCTGTAAATCCTCTAAATTAGTCCATGACTTTCTATTTTAATCTTTTTTGTTGGTCAAAGAACCTTTATGTGGAGATGATCTCTATATTTTCCAAATATTTAAGTTTTTTTCTGAAGCCAGAGGAGTATAAATTTTTGACAACACCTGGTTTTACAACTACCATAAACCTTACCGATACTTTGGATCTAGATGAGGACTGCCGGCATAAACACTAAAGAAAATTCTTGGGATTTGCCAAATGTGGATTTGCCTCAGTGTAGGTGTGTCACAAGAGTCCAGGGTGTTAAGATTTACCTCATTGTATGCTTGCTTTGTATAAGCAGCCTCCATTCAGGATTTGTTTTGGTGCCTGCAAGATTTTGGCTTTTTTTTGTAAACATAGGATTGATCTTCAGTCTAGAAGTGTCAAGAGTTAGAGGGTTGTCTTATAAAATTGATCTGATGTTGTCAATTTTCATTCATTCCTCAAAAGTTGAGCTCTGCTTTGGATCCGTCTTGACAGTTGCTATAGCTCATGGTAACCAAAAACCTCTCAATCTCCTCCCTTAGCCATAATGCACCAACCTGTAGCATACCCCAGAACTCGTTTGTGCTTTCATGAAATAGATGTGGTCTTCTGAGCTCTCTAGTTTGTCAAGGTAAGTTATTTTTCTTCATCTTATAGTAGTATTTGTTTTTATCTTTTGTATATTTCTTACACGTATCCATTGTTGGTATTGTAGTTTCTGTATTCTATTTTCTTTTTTCTATTTAACTTTTTATGTAGTTTAGTGTAGTCTTGCATACCATTGGAGTACTTTTTCCTCCCTTGCCTTTTATTTAAAAAAAAAAATCTATCTGTATTAAGGAAGTCAGCAAAAGGCCCTTTTGAGGTTTAAAAAATGCCAGAAATGTGGTCATAATCTTACCCTCTCAGATGCACATATTTTGTGTGTATTGCTTGGGCACAGACCACTCGAACATCGTCTGCTCCATATATAAAAGCTTTAATCCGTGAGCCATAGCAGATCGCAAAAATAAACTAATTTTAAAAGATCTGTTTATCTTCTTTTTCGGAAGTGATTTACTGGGCCTCAACTCACCCCAAAAAACTAAGACTTCTAGAAAGTCCCCGAGACTCTGTGGATCTTCTATCCAGTCGTTGACAGATCATCGCAAAAAGAAGCCAAGGCAGATCTGAAGGCTTCTGTTTTAAAGCCAGTTTTGGAATCTGCAAAGATTACTTGATATGAGGCCCCTCCCAAGGACTCGTTATTACCTGAGCATTGACCTGGCGCTGTCTAGGGTTCCATCCCAGTTTATGGAAAGACAGCATTCAAAGTGTCTATCTTTAGCCTTCTCTCATTCTTCAGGAGTTTGAACGAAGCCGATGCAGATAGAATGATGATGAGAATTCTCTTGTTGTGACACAGATTGGTGTTCTACCAGCTCCTACCTCTTCGCGTCAGGAAATCTTAGTTTGCTGTACCCCTCCACTTTTGGCTTCTCTTCCAGTCTGGCTGTTTCAGAGCCCCTGGATCCGAGTTTGCAGAGACAGTCTAGGTCAGATCCAAGGATATTTTTATCCTGTGCTCTCTGGATTTCTCTAAGCACTCCAGCTCTGTTAAGTTTGGAGCCAGATGACTTTGTGAGCCGTAGCTTCCCTGCCAGATTCAAGGTATTGCAGTTGAGACTGAAGTTGTCAAAGCCATCTCTGCCCCTTGGAGCCTCTGCATTGGACAGCTCTTCTCAGATCTTTACCTCTGGTGGAATGCCTTCGGGGCAGATGGAGCTGATGAGATGGAAGCATGGCTTCTCGGATCCAGTCTCCACCTCTGGTGGAATACCTTTGGGGCAGATGGAGCTGATGGGATGGAAGCATGGCTTCTCGGATCTGTTGGCTTTCTTCTCCCTGGGATGTTGTGCTCCTGAGGTGAAAATTTTCTCTACTTTGGCAGCATGGGACAGTCTCTTCTTCCCTCAGATCTCCCTTTAGGATCTTGTGCGTCTCTGCACCTTGAGCCTCAACATTTAACTCCACAGGGACAGCCATCCCAAACTCTCCAGACTACCTGGCAGGGTATCACCATCTCTTATGATACTTCTTTGGAACTTTTCACCGAAGAAGTACCTCTGAAGCGAAAGTGCAATAGGAGGCACTTGGATTCCCGACAGGAATCCATCACTGAAGAAACCAATTTCGAAAAAGGGGAAGGATCCCCAGGATCACCAACCTAAGAAATCTCATTTGGAGACATCCTAGAGATCCTTAAAGGGGTGGTTGGTCCTATGACCATCTTTCTCCAGAGGAATCTGTATTTGTAGAGGTGTTTGAATCTGGACCGTCTAACTACTGGGTAACTACACCCGCTGATAAGTTTATTAACTTGATCTCTAAGCAGGCAATGGAAGGAGCCTCACTCGGTTGAGCCTATGGATTCTGGCACCAACTACAGGAAGGGAGTTTTGGAGTAAGGGAGTACCTGTGGATGCTATGATTTGTAGCGGTGGCCACTGAGAAGGAACTTGAGGAACAGAGTGACACTATCCATCCCACTAACGTGGAGTCTAGGGCTTTGAACAGGTTTGGGAAGCGTGACTATGCTTAAACGACCTTTGCTCTTGGGTCACTGAACTGCCTGTCACATTTCACTTGCTTACAAAGAGATTTGATAAAAGAACTGTCAAAGTCTCTTTCAGGGACCACTACTGCTGAGACTCTGGCTTCTGTGGCCTCACAGTTGGCAGCTCTGCAGTCCATTTCAAACTCATCCATGAGGCTCATCTCTCATGCAGCTGAGGATACCTCAAGGGCAGCGGGTTGTCATTTCCATTAGGAGGAATGCTTGATGCACTTGTGTGACTTTGTGGAGCCCTTCAAGGGGCATTGTACTCAATTATTGGCCCGATGAGGGAAGTGTACAGGGGAGGTTATAACTTTTTTTTTTTCTGGACGGAATGCCATTACTTATGAGATGAGCAATATAAAATGCCCTTATCACTGTGGAGACATAGTAATTAAAGGTAAGGTTGCTGTCAACCTGTGTGCCCAGGTCTCTCACCACTGAGTGCATGCGTAGGGTGTTTCTATTGATGTGGTATTTAGCAGGAACATCTCTGTTACCGAAAGGGATGATACATTTTTTGCATTAAGTTTAAGGCTGTGAATTTGGCAGCAGTCATTTGTTTGCGTAAGACCCTCTTGTAGGATGCTGACACAATTTGGGGATTCTATGACTGCTCTCAGTTTGTAGTCATCAGCAAACTTTGTCAGCCACAGACCTTTAGTTTTTCTTGTACTTAAGAGAAGTAGATTCTGAACAGTAGAGGTCCTAGGACTGATCCCTGTGGAACACCACTGGTTACAGGTCTGCTGTTGGAGGTGGATTCCCTGGTATCCATCAGTGAGCCAGTTAGTGACCCACCTAATGATGTAAGGGTTGATGCCTAGCTGGGTGAGTTTGTCTATAATGCCTAAGTGGGAGGATAGTGTCAAAAGCCTTGGCTAAGTCCAAGTAGTCTGTATGCACAGTTTTCCCCTCATCCAGGGCTCTGGTGACTGTCTCAAAGAAGTCCACCAGGTGTAATGGGCATGATCTCCCTTTGACAAATCCATACCGAGTAGGGTCAAGTGTTTGGAGATTGCCTATATCTTTGTTGATGAGGTCTGTGATGATTTGCTCCATGGCCTTGCAGATAAGGCAAGTCAGACTAATAGGTGTATAGTTTCCAGGGTCAGTGAGAGCACCACCCTTGTGCAAGGGGATAACAGTGGCCATTTTCCTTTCGGCTGGGAAGAAGCCAGTGCTTTAGACTATGACTGAAGAGAGTACCCAGTGGTGCTGCTAATTCTTGTTGGAGCTTATGTAGGACACAGCCTGGGATGTTATCAGGTCCCATAGGTAATATTTGTGGCTTTAGGGCATTTACGACCTGCTCTCTAGAGATGCAAGGTGGGGGACAGGTGGAAGGAATGTCATGGGTTATGTGTGGTGGGGACAGGAGAGTAAAGTTTTCAGAGAACCTGTCTTCTAACGGGTTTGCTATGTCCACAGGCTCAGTGTATGTGGAATCATTAACTACCAGTTTGACGCAAGTCTGGGTCTTACCTTTTAGGCTACAGATGTAACTAAACGCCTTATGGTTGTCCTTAGTTGAAGATGCCAATTTGGATTTGTAGTTTGCTTTGGAGGACTTCACAAGAAGTCTTATTTGCTTGTTTAAGCTGAGAAGGAAGTGTTTCCAGTTTAGGGTACACTTCCTCTTACTTTTGGGCAACAATTTCTTCCTTTTATTGTAAAGCCTGTTCATGGTAGTTGTCCATCTAGCTTGTTTTTGTCCTATCAGGTACGGCCACGTCCGTGCAGTTATACAGGTGTTTGTAAAAAAAAAAAAAAAAAAAAAAAAAAGAGTGGTACAGAACTATGCATAGTTGCCAGTATCCTATGAGGGGAAGATGCAGTGAAACTATTTATACCATCCCTTAGAAAGATATAATCTGCTTTAGAGAAGTTTTTAGTTTAGTTGCTGCTGGAGGAAGGGGGCAGTGTGGTAGTTGCTTCAAATGAGACTAATTTGTTGTCAGACCTCACACTGGGGGTGCTACAGCGGTCCCCCATATTGGTAAGCACCAGATCCAAGATGATGATGCCTGTAGTTGGGGTCTCCATCAGTTAGTCCAGGGCATTAGAGTTAATGAACTTGAGGTACCTTTGGGCAAGTGAGTTTGAGCACAAGTTATTACCCAGTCAATGGATGAGTAATTTAAAATCACCCAGAGCCATAGTGCTCAGATGCATCTTGAGGGATTCCAGTAGATCCAAGTAGGCAGAGTGGGTGTCTTGATTCATGCAGGGGGTCCTGTAGCTGGCAATAACTTGAATAGGTGTTACTTGCACCTGAAGTGTCTCCATAGAATCGTAATGTTTAACCAAGCTGGAGGTGTATTTATCTTTAGTGAATATTGATACACCACCTCCTTTAGTTTTCATGCCTTCCGTTTGTTGTCCGAACGTGTGGTAGGAAGTATAACCTGGTATGGGCGAGGTGATCTCCACTGCCTTGAACCAGGTCTGTCTGACTGCATAGATCTCAGTGTTTTCCAAGGTGAGGACTGCTTCCAGTGAGTGCAGTTTCATGCTAAGACTCCTAGCATTTAGCAGCATAGCATTGAGGTTGTTTTTTGATGAAATTTTTACATCTGGAATTTTGTTCTTGTGTCATTACCTAAAAAGGTCACTATGGGAGTGGCAAGAGCCTTTGCCCATAGCTGAAATCCTAGGATTGACAGATGACCATCTCTGGGAAAGCATTGAGGTCCGTCAGTCATGTCATCCCAGGCTGACAGAAACTGGATCCTCTTAGAATGATACCAGATACTAAACCAATTATTGGTCAATGATTTTCTGTTTATATTGTGTTATCCTAGGCGAGAATAATCTCAAGACTAGAGGATTAACTGCCTATGACGCATAATCCGAGATCTCAATCGAATCTCTCTTCATGTAGTCCAGGGAGGTGCATCTCAAATCGTTCACTAACATGTACTATGACTGAATCATAATGGTACTTATTGAGAGTGCTTGTGTGATCTGACGAATCCTGTCACTATAAGATATTTGGAGTGGATGTGCTTTGCTTTATGGACTTTGATGGTGAGACACTTGTGCTTGTGTTATGTGTATTGTGTTTTGGGTGTTATGGTTGGTTTAGTATGTGTGTTTTGGAGGTCTCTGGTATTTAGGTATATTTTTTGTGACTATCTCTGCATATATTGGTCTGTGTATCATGAGCAGGTATTGCGGTAGGTGGGCTGACATCCCACTCTTTATTGCTGTCTGTTGCTCATGAGAGTTGTGATTCCAGTATCATAATGTAGTTGCATCTCTCTCAAATGGTGCAGGAATGATTTAGAAGTAGGGGATTGTCATTGTACATGAGGCAGTTGTTACACTGCCTCAATAGACCATGTCAACCAGGCTGGCAGGAGAAAAGGAGGGAAACTGACAGTTCATGGTCCTAGGAATAATCCTGGTCTGGCTATAACAGTTGAAGGGAATAGAGCAGAGGCAGGTATTAGTAGGTTAGGTGCAAAAAGCTCTGGTTTAGGTAATATTTGCGAGGCTAGAGAGCAAGCGTCTTTAACTTGTAGTCCCTCGGCACAGTAATGTGCAAACAAGCGCAAACTGGTTCAAACACAAGTTTTTTAAAGCAGAAACATAGTAAACAGCCAAAGTTCATATTATCCAATCAAAACATGCTAAACAGAGCCCTGCAGCAGTAACTCCAGCTAGATCAGTCCAAACTGTACCTTCCTCCCACAAGGGGGGCCTCTCCAGACAAATTATTAACTGTTTTACAAGCTCCAAAGGTCACAAACAGTACTAGATTCAGTAAAAACCTGAACCTAGTCTATGCTAGTGTGTTTCAAGTGCAGCAAACACGCAAGATGAACAAAACAAGCAGATGAACAGTAATTGTAGTTGTAAGAGGAATTCATTTAGCAGACAATCTAAAAAATGCAGTAAAATACAGTTGCACAGTTTAAACAGATATGCAGCAAATATTGTTTGTTAATCAGAAAGTGCAGAAAACAGTTGAGAATAAGCATCTTTTGTAGTCTATCAGCAGGTATTTGGAAAACAGAAGAGCAAGGGCAGACCACCTAATTCTCTGCAGCTTGAAGCAAACGAGCCTAAAGGACAGTTATGTTTCTACTTACGTAGAACAAAAGGAGTTAGAAAATCTGATCAACTGTTTTGCCTCCTTTGCAGATTCCAAATTAGGTAAATCTGTTACAAAGGTAACTTTGACAAGATGGCTTACCAACCTGTATATCTTTTGTCTACAATAAATTGAGTATCTCATTACTTTAACCTTTAAGAGCCCACTCAACTAGATCCATGGTAACTTTGTCATTGTTTTTATCTAGGCATTCCATGGATGATATATGCACAGCTGCAACGTGGGCTAGTCATTTTATTTTTATTACTCATTACAAAGTAGATCTGGTTAGAGTTATAACTTTCCATCTGTATTGTCCATTTTGATTCTTCCTCAACTCCCCTCGCACCAACCCCCAACCATTTAATAAATGATTTATGGTAGAATGAGAGTTTATAAGGACACCTCTGATGTTCTTCGTGTTTCACTGTTGCAGTCATTACATTTGGGTAATCTGCTGGCAGGTTGCCCTCAGTTGGCCTGATTAACAAAGTCTTGGGTCCTGCGTCAGTTGCTGTCCCTTCTTCCATGACGTCAGGTCATCAGGGGTATAAAACATGCAGCCGACACCATTACATCAGTCTTTCTTGCCATGCAGTGCCCGAAGCAGAAGCATTTTGCAAGTGCCGGTCGGCTGACTCCTGAAATGTTAGTTTTCGAGTTTCAGCTCTGAAGTCTTCAACTTAAAGCTAAGTACCCCGTTGGGGAAACTTTTCTTGCTCCTTACCGATGTCAGTAAAGGTTAATAATTGCATTACTTGTGGAAAGCAAATACCTCATAAAGATTTTCATTCGTACTGTATTCCTTGCCTAGCCCCTGACCACGACGTACCTTAGTGTCAGTTTTGCGCTTTATTTAATCAGCGCACTATCCGTCATTATATTTTTGCCTCATTATTTCGGTTCTCGGTTTAATTATCCAGTAATGTCGTCAATTAGCCATCCGACTACCGGGATTCCGAAAAAACGCAAAGATAAAGACAGAGACAGGCCGTCGAGGTCCAAAACTGCCAACAACACTTCTCCTAAGCCAGTCACCAGTTCGCCAGTACTCAGTGAGGCGCTTTCACAGCCCCTGATACCTGCTACTTCTGATTTGCAGGCCTCTACTGAGACCCATTTGGAGTTCGGTATGCCGCAAGATACTTAAACTAAGGAACCCGCGAATGTCTCTACCTTGGATGGGTCCGGAGCCGCTGTGCAGGCACCGGCATCTGAGGGTGTATTCAGGCCTACAGACTTGCATATTAAAATGACATCTTCATTACTAAGGCCTAAATCTCCATCCATGTCTAAAAAATCGACATCCAGGCCACATGCTCAGGCCCCTATGCCTAAAAAACAAATGATAAAAATGGCTGAAGATCTAATAACTCTAATCAGGGGTAGTCAACTCATCCCCTCCAAGAGGCCTAGGGCTGAGCTTGCTTATGAATTTTCTGATCAGGATTCTGTTTCTTCTGACTCTTCTAATGACCTGGATTTGTCCATACCTACTTATGAGGATACTGATGCAGAGGATTCCATTCCCTCTGCTTCCCCTCTTGAGGATTTTTCTTTTGGGGAAACTTTACATACTTTAAGGGAGCATTTCCACTTTGAAAGCCAGGAATTTTCTGATTCAAAAAAGAGGCTTAGGGATTTCCTTCTACCTCAGCATAGGCCTTTGGCTATACTTCCTGTACTAGACATTGTTGATGATGTGTTCTCGGAATCCAGTTTGGCCCCTGATTCCCTGCCTCCGGCTCCTAGTAAACCTGACAGGTACTACAGGTTTCCTGAGTCCCACAAGTTCCTTTTCAAAAATCCTGTTGCAGATCCAGAAACCATTTCTCAGGGACCCAAGGGCATTAAGGCTTCTACTGCTAAAAATCCTACCCCTTCTGATAGAGACTCCAGGGCACTGGATAGATGGGGTAAAACAGTTTATATTTATGCAACCGTGGCAATCAGAGCTTTAAACTGCCAATTTCATATGTTAAAATATCAACAGCATATTATTGGACTGCTTAAACAGAAAATGATGTTGATTCCTGACTGTGTGGAAAATTAAGATTTACAGGATTTAATGCATTCTGCTGAACAAGTTGAAAAACATACTTTGCAATGTGGTTTTAATTCTTTAGAGGCCTAGAAGGCATGCTTGGCTTATGGAGCAATCTTTGCCTGATCATGTTAAAGCTAAATTGTTGGATGCTCCTTTAAATCAGGACCGCCTGTTTGACAATAAGGCTGAAGAAGTTCTAAAAGCTAAACTGTTAAGATTTCTTACAAGTGCAACCTCCAAGATTTAGTAGGCACTGGCCTACTAAGAATTGGTCCCTTCCAGATCCTCTCAGGCCAAACCCAGACACAACAAAAACCCCAGGTTTCAGTCCCAGGGGACTCTCAGAACTAAGCAGTGGGGGGCCTCTACTTCCAAATCTGGAAATAATAAAAACAGCCCCCCCCCCCATAGTAAACAGTCTCAATGACTTCCTTTTAAAATTACCAAGCGCTTATCTTTTAACCGTCCCTTGGGGGGAAAGATTGCTCTTCATGCAAAGAACTGGGAACTCATAACCCAGGACAAATGGGTTTTAAATAGTGTCCCAGGGGTACAGATTTCATTTCCACATGTTGCCAACACCAAACGGGTAGCCAGACCTGCCCTCAGATCAGTGGGCAGAGGCTCAAAAACAAGTACTTTCCCTCTTAAGCATGGGGGCTATTCAGCTGGTACCAGAAGAGGAAAAGGGACAAGGTTTCTATTCCAGGCTTTTTCTGGTACCCAGAAAAGACAAATCATGGCGTCCTATCCTGGACCTGTCTACTCTAAACACCTTTCTGGAGATTCCAAAATTCAAGATGCTGACTTCACCAGTTACTTCTTATGCTAGGCAAAGACGCTTGGTTGGCAACTCTAGATTTAAAAGAAGCATACATGCACATCCCAATCAGGGAATCTTGCAGAAGATACCTATGCTTCAAAGCAGGCTACTTGCATTATCAGTTGTCTGCACTGCCCTTTGGCTTGTCGACTGCGCCCAGGGTATTCACAAAGTGCCTGGCTCCAGTAATTGCATTTTGCAGGCAAAGAAATATTCAAATATACCCATACCTGGACGATTGTCTAATTCAGGTAGAAAACCAGGGCATACTTCTAAATCATCTGGCATTTGTAAAAAGGGTTCTGACTTGTCTGGGGTACACCATAAACGAAAAGAAACCACAACTGGTACCCTGTCAACAGATTACATTCCTGGGTGCACGCTTGAATACAACTGCCCAGATGGCTTTCCTCACGCCAGAGAAGCAAATTCATTTGGTAACTTACTTCAAACAAGTGGCCACAAAAAAACCCTGCTATCTGCAAGACAAATACTGAAAGCCTGAGGGTTCATGGCCTTCTGCATTCTTTTAATTCCATATGCAAGACTGCATATGAGGAAACTACAGTGGTATCTAAAAAGTCTATGGAGTCACCATTGTCACAGCCTGGAAACAATGATTCCTATCATACCGTGCTTATGCCTAGAGTTCCTATGATGGGCAGAAGCCTGCCACCAAAACAAGAGGCTACCATTCACACTACCCCCTGCCGCCCAAACCCTAACTACAGATGCAGCAGACTATGCATGGGGGGCTCACCTGGCAGGGAAGTGCACTCAGGGCAAATGGAACCCAAATCAAATGCACCTACATATCAATCCAAAAGAAACGTTAGCTGTGCAGAATGACAGCCTTCAAGGACTACATTCTTCCAAGACAGCTAATGGTAAAGACGGACAACGCCATGGTTATGTGGTACATAAACAAGCAGGGGGGTACACATTCCTACCCCCTCTGCAGACTAGCCATGGCATTGTGGAGCACAGCCTTGAGCTACCGAGTGCATCCACAGGCTCAATTCCTGCCAGGAAAATTGAATACACTGGCAGATGGACTAAGCAGAAACTTCATGGACCCACACGAGTGGAAACTGGAACCACGGATTTTCAACATGTTGACAAGCGAATGGGGGAGCCCAGACATAGATCTATTTGCCTCCCCCCAGAACTACCAGTTGGACAAGTTTTGCACAAGGACTCCCCACAAGCAAGCCTGGAAAGTGGATGCTATGTCCTTCAGCTGGAAAAAACTATCAGTCTACGCCTTTCACCCCTCTGCCTCTGCTCTCCAAAGTTCTACTAAAAGTCAAACAGAACAAACCACGGATGATTTTGATTGCTCCAGACTGGAAGCGCCAACACTGGTACCCCCTCCTGTGCACTGTTTCGCAAATATCTCCATGGCACCTGCCTCAGACCCCTTCCCTGCTGTCTCAACAGGAGAACCAAATTCTGCACCCTCAACTTCCAACATTGAACCTTGCAGCCTGGTTAATCACTTAAATTCACCCTTATTATCCCTCAGCAAACCTGTGATGGATGTCATCTTGGAGGCGAGGAGACCTAGTACTAGAAAATCTTATGCTGACAAATGGAAAAGATTCTGTGCCTGGAACCACTCTTTAGGAATGAGCACAGCAGTGCCCAATTTACCTCAGATTTTGCAATATTTAACTGAGATGCTTCACAAGGGCCTGTCTTTTTCCTCCATTAAAATCCACGCCTCCGCTATTTCAGCTTACTATAACACAGAACCACCCATCTTCTCTTATCCTCTGCTCAAGCAGTATCTCAGAGGGGCAGAAAACTTGAGACCACCCAGGAGAGCTCCTACCCCTGCCTGGGACCTTAACTTTGTTTTGGAGAAACTCACTCTACCTCCTTTCGAGCCAGCTGCTACTGCAGACTTAAATTTTTTTTCTTGGAAAACAGCCTTCCTTTTAGCAATCACTTCAGCTAGAAGGATCTCTGAATTACAGGCCCTTATGGCAGTGGAGCCTTTCATCATCTTTCACTCAGACAGGGTATCTCTCGGGACCAATCCATCCTTCATGCCCAAGGTGATTTCCAGTGTGGCTCTTAATCAGTCCATTCATTGGCCAACCGTCTTCCCCAATCCACAGAACAAAGGAGAACGGATTCTGCATTCCTTGGATGTGCACAGACAACTAAGATTCTACTTGGACAGGACTAAATCTCGAAGAAAATCTGAACAATTGCTGGTAGCATTTGCTGTAGGGCAGAGGGGAAGGCTATTTCAAAACAAACCATTTCTAAATGGGTAAGCCATTGTATTCATTTCTGCTATAAGCACCATGAAAAACCTATCCCCCAAGGGATCAGATTTCATTCCACCAGGGCTGCATCTACTTCTGCAGCCTTTCTCAGAGGTATTTCTACCAGGGATATCCTAGATGCTGCTACCTGGAGTTCTGTACATACTTTCAACAAGCACTATCATTTACCAATTTTCTCTAAATCCAGAGCTGGCTTTGTTTGCCACTGCTGTCTTGCAGGGCCTTATAACTGGCCCTAATGCTGTATAAACTCCTCCTCCCAACCATAGCTTTGGGAATCTACCCAAATGTAATGACTGCAACAGTGAAACATGAAGAACATAGTACAGTTGTGTACACTTAGCATAAATGTAGATGTTCAAGTGCATTCACTGTTGCAGTCCTGGTTACCCTCCCTCCAGCCCCCTAGTTTTTTCTGACTATACCTCTCCTTTCCTATACTATGCTTAAAAGCCTTTTTGGTGTATTTGCTTTTGGTTGGAGGTATACCATTGTGTTTTTGTGTTTATTTGCTCCCCATTAGGGGGGCACCTGACATCTGGGGCAAGAAAAACTGATGTAATGGCATTGGCTGCATGTTTTATACCCCTGACGACCTGACGTTATGGAAGAAGGGACAGCAACCGATGCAGGACCCAAGACTTTGTTAATCAGGCCGACTGAGGGCAACCTGCCAGCAGATTACCCAAAAGTAATGATTGCAACAGTGAATACACTCGAGCATCTACATTTATGGTAAGTGTACACAACTGTACATTCCTGCCATTGAGCTCCAGATGATGGCTTTGTGTAACAAGAAATTTATAATATTTGTTGCTCGTCCTTCTCTAACATAGATGATAAGCAGGTGGGGGTATTTTGTTTAGATGCTTTAATACATAGAAACACATCAGGTTGGATAGCAGCATCATAAAATAAACAAACTGATTAACAGACAGACCTTGCATACATACACGCTTACATCTCAACAGCTTACTACAAAGTGGCAGTCAAGCTCGCATGTGCTCAGTATTTATACACTTGTGCAAGCCCTTGGATAGCTTCTTAAAGGTACATACACACACATTGATCTAAATCCTCCCTCTTAAAAAGATTGTCCTTAGTAAACAACATTGGAGTTAGACATGCATTATTATAAACATTAGAAACAAACTCAGTGTTCATGTCTAAGTTGCTGTCTGTCTAACATGGTCTGGAGTTACGATTGGATCTGGGAACATAAGTCAGGACTGGGTTTAGCAACAGGGACCGTCTTCAGTGAACAACACTTATCAAGAACTTCTGGATTTGTCACAGGAACAGGAATATTCTCTGGAACGTCCTGTGGAACTGGAACACTGAACAACTCACTCTGAGATGGTCTTTCTCACAGGCTGTGCACTGTGGTATAGGCTTGGACACCAGAATCAAAAGTTTCCTAGTCTGCCTAAATTCTGCTCCTTGTGATTCCACAATGTACGATCTCTGCTCGGAGCAA
Source organism: Protopterus annectens (assembly GCF_019279795.1). Classification (NCBI taxonomy): domain Eukaryota; kingdom Metazoa; phylum Chordata; order Ceratodontiformes; family Protopteridae; genus Protopterus; species Protopterus annectens. The sequence goes on along the minus strand of NC_056751.1, from coordinate 257,641,960 downwards.
ATATTCATCATTACTGCAATTCGATCATAACCCTTGGACATTTGCATCCTTACTACTTCTTGTAATGAATTGTGCGGTTTTGTTGGTCTTTTCCTAGTCGGAATTCTGGGTTAAATGCTTCTTCAGCAGATTGGTTTTCACTGACCTGTTGTTCTTAACACATGGAACCAACAATTGACTACTGATTGGTAACATGATTCTGGTTTGTCTAAACAGAAGTCTCTGAGCAGGTGAAACAAGATATTTATCACAAGTAATATTTCTGAGATTCAAGAGATTCAGGAAAACGTCACTGTCTTATTTTGATTTCTGTAGTAACTGTTTTGCATTTTGAACTGCATGTTCTGCCAAACCATTTGACTGGGGATACTCTGGGCTACTCATGACATGAGTAAAGTCCCATTCTTCAAATATTTTGAACTGTTGGCTTGTAAACTGCGTGCCATTGTCAGAAATAAGTTTGTGCAGACTACCATGGACTGCAAAATAACTCTTCATCTTGACCAAGGTAGTTCAGGAATCTGGTTTAGCTGAAGTGGTTCCATCTGTTGATGTGGCTTAGTACTATTACGCACCAAACAGGATAAAAGTACTTTCTCAATGTCTTGCAACATAGAAGGCCAAAATACTAGTCCTGTCGCCCTTCTTTTGGTAGAGTCGGTTCCTGAGTGACCACGATACAGATAGTAATGTACTCTTGTTGCAAGGGCTTTGGAGCAATTACTTTTAGACATTTCATAATACCATTGTCAGACAAAATCTCATCTCTGTATGGAAAATAAAGTTGCACTTCTCGAGGTAAACCAGATTGCTTTGATGACCATCCTTGATAAAGTGGTTGAGCCTCTGTAAAACTGAATCTGTGGCTGTGTGATCTCTCAGCTCATTAAGACATGTGGAAGAAACAATTTCTCACTTCCATGACTTCAAAATCAAGGTTCTCATCCTGTTCAGTGGTGTTTCTGGACGATCTGGACAATGTGTCAGCAAGATAAAGAAGTCTTCCTTCTTGTAAACGAGTGAAATTATACTTTTGTAATCTCAACGTCATACGTTGCAATCTGGCTGGAGCAGAATGCATAGACTTTCTCAAGATAGCGATGAGGTTTGTGGTCTGTTTTGATCTGGATAAGTCTACTGTAAACATAATCATGGAACTTCAAACATGCAAGCACAATTGCCAAAAGCTCTTTCTCGATCTGAGCATACTGCATTTCAGTTAGTTTGGGTAAAAGTTCTTGATGCATAGGCAGCAGATTGACCCTCTTGTAGAATGACTGCACTTAGACCAAATTTTAAAGCATCACACGAGAGTAGCTGGTTTGTGGACATCTGAGAGTTGCTGGACTAGCACTACTCTGTTTCAGGACATCAAATGCTCTTTGGTATTGCTATAACCAAGACCTGGATACATCTTTACATGTCAGCTCTCTAAGCTTTGCTGAAAGTGGACTCAAGTCTGTAATTAACTTGCCTAGATAGTTAACGATACCAAGAAAATATTGCAGGGCTTGAACATTGTCTGGAGCTAGCATTTCAAGAATGGGTGTTTAGAAGTGTGTGGTCATAGGCCTGAACTAGTAAATGACCAACATAAGTAACCTCTTGTAGCCTGAATTTGGATTTCTATGGATTGAGACAGTTGACGTGCTCCTTCCAGACCTTTTCTGAGGTTTCCGTCATGCTCATCTTCATCATTACCTCCTACTAGTATGTAGTGTACTATAATAGCACAAGGATACCCATAAAAAGTTGCTCCATTGCACATTGAAGACTTCACTTTCAGAATTCAATCTCAAATGGCATTCTCAAAAATCTGTACCTTCCAAATGATGTACTGAAAGTAGTGAGTAATGACTACTTCTTGTCAAGCTGCATGTGCCAAAATGAACTCTGCCTCTAAGACAGAAGAAATAGTGGCATTTGGCAGAACTGCAACTTCAGCTGTGCACATTGGATGATGTCTTTTTAGTGCTTTGTTCAAATCTCTTGGATCAATACATATTCTGATGTAATCTGAGCTTTTCTTATGAGCTACCACCATGGAGTATACCCATTCAGTTGGTTCATCAACTGGACAAATCACACCTTGTCGCACCATTTTATCTAACTCTACTTTGACTCTGTTCTGCATGGCTGTTGGAACTTTTTGGGCTGGCCTGATAACTGGACTAGTATCTGTATTCAACTTCATGGAGTACACAGCTGGAAGCTTCCCTAGTTTGTCTTTAATTTTGCCCAGTATATTTTTTCTACCTATGCTGATCTTTTTAAGTAGTGGTATTTTAAGCTAACTTGCTGGATTTCCTTGTTAAATGAAAGTAGCCCCATTTTTAAACTGTCTCTTAGCCCTAATACTGACTGGACGTGCCTCTTGACCACATAAAATAAGTCGTAACACCTACCAGCAGAGTAACATAAAAGCACTACTGAGCCTTCAGTCTGAATTTCTTCACCACCATAAGCAACAGGTTTCGCACACCTTGCCAAATCTAGCCTTTCACCATGACGCACTCTGGCAAATGTTTCTGTTGACATAACATTGCACTTAGAACCTGTGCCAACTTTAAGTTCTGTATGTTTTCCATTTATCCATACAGTACAAAATACGTTATTCTTTGCACATAAATCTACTGCAGTGACTGTTTAAAGCGCTGACGCACCATCAACATAAAGAGCAGAGCTGCAGCTTTCTAAACTGATCAACTAATTTCTTGAAATGTTCTCTTTTAGTAAAATAATTTGGGCCTTTTGATTTACAAAATCTCTTGAAATGATTCAATTTGTTGCATTTATGGTATTGCTGACCAAAAGCTAAATATTTTTCCCTTTTAGATTCATGATTTCCACCTAGGGTTGCCACCTTTTCAAATGCCCAAAGTGGGACATTTTTTGTCGAAACGTCAGATTTTGCAGGGCAAAACATACCCACAGCCAGTACAAAGGACAGAAATTCACTTTTTTGCCAGAATAAAAACTTATTCTTGTAGCATTTGAGTTGCTTATTCTGTTTATTATAATTGGGTGTTTCAGATACAAAATAACTGTTTTATGCAACTATTACAGAAAATATAGGAAATATTTTTGTCCTAAAATCTCTGGACATTTGCCATATTTTCAATTTTTTTGTAGGACACAACTGCCCAAAGAGGGACTGCCCCCTCGCAAAGTGGGACAGGTGGTAACCCTATTTCCACCACAATTATGACAGTTGGCAGTCATCTAAATCTTTTAAGTATTCTGGTGATATACAGATTGCCCCATAAGATTATCATTTATAATGTATAAACCACATATTCATTTTAAAGGCTTGGGCATAAACCATAATTTCAAAGGTGATAGCAGTTTACACACACAGTTAATGAAGAAAAAAGTTATGCTCTGTGAGCACCATCACAAAAACAGAGAAACCACAAAAGTTTTGAGGAACTTCAAAACTGAAATATAAACCTAAATTAAATGATTCAGAAACCATATACTAGTTCATCAGAAAAGATGCCTTTTATAACAGCGGCCTCTTCAGGGTCCACTGCACGTGGTCAAAAAGAAAAAAAGAGGGGTCTGTAAGTAACTTTGGTTCAAACTTTAACAAAATACAAGATTCACATATCAGTCAGCTTTTTCTGATTCCCCAAATAGTCAGTTTGCATCGAGAAAAGGTGTTAGCAACTCTTCTTAACCTCTGGTACTGTACATCACTGAGGAGTCATTTAAATGTTTTCTCTAATAGGGCCTTCTGAAAGATCTGACCTCACTGACCATTTTATTACTACCTGCAACTGTACCCTTGCTGCTTGCTTCATAAATGCCGTCCTTTGATTATACCTTCCTTTGATTGTTTGGTATTTACTCAAGAGTATTTCAGAATCCAGCAGGAACCTGTCAGAACTGAAACATATCAATGGTGATATAAACTTCATCTTGATAAAGCTCGTCATATTTTTAGATGAAGCTAAGCTTTTGACAGTTTCACCAGTACCTGCATCAATTAGAGTAGAAAAAAAAAAGTAAAGAGCCCTTTTTATTTTGTTTTAAGATGATGTTTGTCAGCTATATCCAATCATTTAAAGCTCTAGACGTATAGCTCAGTAAGAATACTTTACAGTGTTTGGACTCCCCAGCCCAGAGAACGCTAATATCTTTCCTTATCACTGTTGCAGTATTCTTCACTCTTGAGATATCCTACACTTCTGGGCACCATGTCCTATGTGCAGGACGTAAGGTACATATGTGATGTACGAGCACCTAATCTTCCGAGTGATGTACGAGCACCTAATCTTCCGAGCCTGTTTGATGCTAGTCCAAATGCTTCCTTTGAATTCGGTCTGTAAGCATTCACTGAGTGGGTTCGACTACTGGGGTTTCGAAAGATGAGTGCTATATTGTGCTCTCTTTCTTCCTGTTTTTCTTCCTCTTACGTTAGTTTACTTGTCATCCAGAAAGTGGAAATGGGTGTGGGTGTCAAATTCACCATAAACAGACACAAAAAGTGCCTTTATTTTGTTTGAGTGCAACACATGAACATATGCAGTGTGAGATTTGTTAACCATCTGGCCCCAAGACACTCCGCATTTGTCTGTCATGTCTTTTCATTTATTTGGAGAACCAGTGATTGAAGCTTTCGACTCAGT